>NC_088229.1:11126405-11306410 GCF_036934945.1 Oncorhynchus masou masou | reverse complement strand
TGTATTGTAGTTTCATATTGGGGTTTGTAGTAGTTGGGATTGTAGCTGATTAGGGGTGTGTGTGTTTAATAGGTTTGGCTGCCTGAGGCGGTTCTCAATCAGAGTCAGGTGATTCTCGTTGTCTCTGATTGGGAACCGTATTTAGGTAGCCTGGGTTTCGCTTTACATTTCGTGGGTGATTGTTCCTGTCTCTGTGTTAATTTTCACCGGACAGTTGCGGTCACTTTTGGATTTTCGTTTTTTCTTGTATTGGAAGAGAAAAGAACGAGCGCCATTCTCCTTGCGGAGATGGTGCTAAATACATCATCACGGTCGATCCCTGGGATTGGGCTGGCTAACACGATTTGTTTTGCTTGGAAGGTAAAGGAGTTAGAGCCGTTAGGACGAGAATCTTTTGGAAGAATTATATTGATGGGGATTCTAAAGCTGACGGTGAAGGACGTGTTTTGTTTCCAAGGCAACTCGTTGGAGGGAGCATACGACGTCGCTCTATATACGGAAGAAAAACATGATGATATCCTTAGAAGGGAAAGAGCAGTGGAAGGTGAGAGGCCGATGTGCCACTACGAAATATCAAGTCTGGCGAAGAATAACTTTAGGGTTGTAACTGTTAACATGTACAACCCTTACGTTAAGGATGAAGAGGTGAGGGCTTTTCTGGGGAGATACATGGATAACGTTTCCTCAGCTAGGCACCTCAAAGACTCCCTTGGGTTTTGGAATGGGAGGAGAGGTTTCCAGGCCCTCCTCAGGGAGGACCCAAAGGGACATGGTGGATACCTTCATCCTCCTGCTATGTTCTCCCTTGGGGCTGACAGGGGACTTTGTTTTATGCACGTCAGCCCCCATTTTGCAGGCGCTGTATGGCCTATGGACACATTTTCGCCTCGTGCAGCATGAGAAAATGCAGATTTTGTGGATCTGAGGATCACGAGGCGAGGGATTGTGACAAGCCTAAGACATGCCATGGGTGTGGCTTGTCAGCACACCTGTGGCGGGGGTGCCCGGCCCGTCAGAGGTCATATGAGTCTGCGGCTGGGGGGGAGCAGGAGCGGGGGATGGGGGAAGAAGAGGAGGGGAAGGAAAGATGCCTCATGACAAGACTACAAGTCCAGAGGGGAAGGCCACAAGGAAGGAAGAGGAGCAAGAAGCGGTGGATGGAAGAGAGAAGGAAACGGAAGGCACGGGAGTAGGAGAACCAGGAAAAGCGGTGGAAGAAGGCAATCAAGTGGAGGAGAATGAGAGAGAAGAAAGTGAGGGAGGAATGGTAGAGAAGAAGACGGTGGAAGAGCAAGTGGACTGGGGGGAAAGTGACATGGTGGAAGAGATGAGGGGTATGGTGGAGGAGCTGGCGGGGGGGGGGTGGTATCTCTCCACTGCCGCCATCACCAAAGAAGAGAATGAAGAGGAGGTGCGATTGGCCGACAGTGAGGGGGAGGGGATGGCCAAGAGAGTGATGGGGGTGGGAGAAACCTCTGGGTTGCTGCTGGTTTCCCAAGACTCTCAACTTCATTTGGGTGGGGACACACCTAACAAGACTCAGGACTGGGTACAGGAGGAGGTGGGGAGTTTTTTGTTTGGGGACTCAGCCTCCCCAATTTTTTTCCAAACCAGCTGCAACACTGGGGAGGGGGAGGATTGTGGGGGTAGACCCAGGGTGCAGGGCACCCCGAAGCCAAACACTATGCCTGCATCCTGGGATGGTGTGATGGAGGAAGAGGGGGGGATGTTGGGATTACGGATGGTGTTCTCACCGGTAGATATTGAGCAGGGGAGCATCGGGTGAGTCTCCTGTTTTTTTGTTTTTTTCTGTCTGAGTTTAGAATTTGAGTGAATTACATGTTTTATTTATTTTTTTCTTCATGGAGTCTAATTTTACTTTTGTTAGTTTAAATGTAAGGGGTTTAAGAGATATTGTTAAGAGGAGGGTGGTTTTTAGTTATTTGGAGGGTGTGGGGTTTTGATTTTTGTTTTTTACAGGAGGTTCACCTGAGGGATGGAGGGGATGTTAGTAGATTTAAGAGGGAATGGGACAAGGGGGAGTCGGTTTGGGGTGTAGGGGGGGTGCACTCATCGGGGGTAGGGATTTTGTGTGGGCACAGGGAGGTAAAAGTGGATGAATCTTTTGTGGTAATGCAGGGGAGGGTTATAGGGGTGGATGTCACGATAAGGGATTGTAAATTTAGATTAGTGGTGGTGCATGGGCCACAGGTGGTGGCAGACAGGAAGGAGATGGTGGACTGTCTGACGCCCCTGTGTGTTACAAATAGGAAATTAGTGATGGGGGGGATTTTAATACAGATTTAGGAAGAGGGGGGGATAACAGTGCAGGCGCCATTGCTAGGCTAAGGGCTTGTCATGGTCTGGTAGATGGTGGTATGCACACTACTCCGAAAATGGACGGTCCTACATGGTGTAACTCCAGGGGGGTTGAGCGGAGGCTCGATTATATTTTTGTACCCAGGTCTTTGGGAAAGTTGTCTGGGCGGCTGTTGCCTGTTTTCTTTTCAGATCACGACGGGGTGCTCCTGCAGGTGGGGTCGTCGGTCTGCCTCTTTGGTAAGGGGTACTGGAAGCTAGATCGGGATGTGCTGGAGGAGCAGGCTTTTGTTGACGGGTTTTATGTTTTCTTTAGGAGGCTTGAGGGTCTCCGGTCCATGTGCGAGGAGGTGTTAAAGTGGTGGGAATTAGTTAAGGTGAGGATTAGGGCTTTTATAATAGGGTATTGCAAGAGGAAAAAAAGGGAGGAGAGGAGGGAGGTGGATCGTATCCAAAGGTTAATTGAACTCGAATACGAGGCAGGCAACCTCGGCGGGTCGTTTGACTGGGAGAGATCCTGAACCCTAAAGGCGCAGCTCAGGGAGTTGCAGGAGCGGAAGGCTCAAGCTTTCCTGGAGCGTGCGCATAGCGGCTTTCTAGAACATAATGAGACTTGTTCTGCTATGTTCTTTAAGTTGGTTAGGGCAAGACAGAGTAGGAAGGTAATGCATGGTGTTAGGGAAGAAAATGGTAGTATAGTTAGAGAACCTGAGGATATGGTCAGGGTGACAACTGATCATTTCCAAGGTTTATTTAAGGAAAGGGAAATAGATGTAGAGCAGGGAAATGTGTTTTTAGAACACTTGTCCAGGTGGTTGCCGGAGGACATTAGAGAAGTGATGGAGGCCCAGATTTCACTAGAAGAGGTTGAGAGCGCTCTTAGGAGGATGGGAAAAGGGAAGGTGCCTGGGATGGATGGGCTGCCGGCTGAGTTTTATCTCAAGTTTTGGAGTATACTTGGACCAGTGGTCCTCGAAGTCTTGAAGGCCATCCGTGAGACGGGGGTCCCCGGGGGGATCAATGGCTGTTGGTGTGCTGTCACTTTTATATAAGAAGGGGGAAGTAACTGACCTTGGCAACTGGTGGCCGTTGACCATGCTGTGTGTAGATTACAAGCTACTTGCAAAGGTTTTAGCAGACCGGTTGCGCACAGCCCTTCCCTACGTCGTTCATGAGGATCAGACGTGCGGGGTAGAGGGCCGCTCTATTAGATGGAACCTACAGTTAATCAGGGACTCCATCGCTTGGGTTGAAGATAGAGGACTGCCTTTTATGGTAGCAGCGCTAGATCAGGCGAAAGCCTTTGATCGCGTGAATAGATCCTTTTTATTCAGAGTGTTAGGTCGATTAGGATTTGGGGAGAAGTTTATAGGATGGATTCGTACATTATATGTCGGAGCAGGGTGCCGAGTTAGTGTAAATAGTCACTTGGGTGACGTTTTTGACCTCTCGTCTGGGGTCAGGCAGGGGTGCCCACTCTCTGCTCTCCTCTTCGTTCTGTACATGGAGCCTCTGGGGGCTGCCATTAGGGCAGACACAGGAGTGGAAGGTCTGCTGATCCCTGGAAGTGTTGGACTGCGTGTTAAGATGACGCAGTACGCCGACGACACTTCCTTGTTGTTGTGTAAGGACTCGTGCCTGACAAGGTCCCTTGCCATCTTTGGAGATTTCACTCGAGCGTCGGGAGCAGTTCTGAACCATGCAAAGTCTTCCGTCAAGTTTTTCGGAAGATGGCGCGGTAGAACGGATGTGCCTGGGGGGTTATCTCTCTGTGAGGGGGCCCTGAGGATTCTCGGGTCCATTTTGAGACCTCCGGCTCTGCGACGCTAAACTGGAACATGCGTATTGCAGTGGTACAGAGGAAGCTAGCAATGTGGAAAGCTAGGTATTTGTCTTTTATGGGCAAAGTCCTAATCCTAAAGGTGGATGTGTTGCCGTCGCTTTTGTATTTGGCATACATCTACCCATTGCCGGCTTGTCTGAGAAGGCCTCTAGTGAAGCTTGTGTTTCAGTTTATGTGGAGTGGCAGGTATGAGTGGGTCACCAGGGCACGCATGATCTGTCCCATCGGGAGGGAGGTAGGGGGTACCACATTTCCCCTCAAGCTGGACACAATTTTTGTTTCTTTTTTGTTAACGGAGCTTGCTCAGCCAGTGATACACCCGTCCGGTTACCTCCTGCGGGTGTTTTTCTCGTATCAGGCGAGAAGCATAATGGTGTGGTCTAACACGGGTCCTCGGGCGGAACAGCTGCCGTGGCACTTTGGTCATGCGGCCAAGTGGCTGTGTGCGCACCCTGAGGTTGAAGTTGCCCGAGTAGGTTTAGATCATAGGCTCCTGTACGAGGAGGTCAGAAAGGCAGAGAGTCGGGCGCCTGTAGTAGGCATCTCGGAAGCGGTCTGGGAGGGAGTGCAGGTGCGGGGTCTGGACAACAGGCTCAAGGACCTGAATTGGTTGAGCCTTCATAAGTGTTTGCCGGTACGTTCCATCTTGTACCGGTTTAGTTTAGTGCAATCCCCCACCTGTCCAAGATCCTCTTGTGGCAGGGAGGAGACTGTGCGTCATGTCTTTTGGGACTGTGCCTTTGCCGGAGTAGTATGGGCTAGGGCACGGGTGTTGTTAGGTTTGGTAAAGGGGGATTTTGTATTGACGTGGGCCAGGTTAGAGAGGGGTGTAGGGAGAGTGAGAGGGACGGATAGGGACAGGTTTCTGCTCTGGCTTCTCATGAGTCTCTTTAAACGGGGGCTGTGGGAAGCAAGGCTGAACATGGAGAAGACAGGGAGAGATTTGGGGGTGGAAGGGATAGTGAGGAGAGTGGAAGGAGATTTGAGGGTGAGGATGAAGAGGGAGGAGAGGAAGTGGGGGCAGCATGCTGCTCGGGAGAGGTGGAAGGGGGGTTTAGGGCTGGGTGTCATTTAGATTTGTAAAAGGATAGATTAGGGACGGGGAGATAGGGAAAGGTGTTTTGTAGGGTAACGGGGAGGGAAGATGCTCCCCTGAGGTTTTGTTTGGGGTTTATGTTTAGTTTAATTTAATTAGTTTAATTAAACATTTCATTATTTGTGTATGTATGTAAATTATGATTTGTAAAGAATGAATGGTACTGAAGATAATAAATTATTTTTTTTATAAAAATGTCAGGCTGTAATAGGTTTCACGTTCTGTTTGTTGTTTTTGTATTTATTAGTTATTCGTGTATAGTTCGTTCGTTTGTCTTCCTAATAAACATGAGTAACTTACACGCTGCATTTCGGTCCGACTCTCTTTCAACAAAAGAAGAACGTCGTTACAGAATCACCCACCACACTCGGACCGAGCAGCGTGTCAACAGGCAGGTGCAGCCCAAACAGGAGCAGCGTGTTAACAGGCAGCGACAGCTGGAGCAGCAAAGGGAGGAGGAATTATTCGGAGAATGGACATGGGAAGACGTGCTGGATGGTCAAGGTTGCTACACTTGGGAGGAGATATTGGCCGGAAGAAATCGCCTCCCATGGCAACAGGTGGAGGCACTAAGGAGAGCAGAGGCAGCCGTTGATAGGAGCCGACGATACGAGGGAACACGGTTGGCAAGGAAGCCCGAAAAGCAGCCCCAAAAATTTCTTGGGGGGGGGGCTATCAGGGAGTATGGCTGCGTCAGGTAGGAGAACGGCGCAATCTCAACGTGCTTACCGGAGGGCTAGAGAGACCGGGCAGGCACCGTGTTATGCAGTGGTGTGCACGGTGTCCGCAGTGCGGGTGCATAGCCCGGTGCGGTATATTTCAGCTCCGTGTATCCGCCGGGCTAGATTGAGCGTCGAGCCTAATGCTATGAAGCCGGCTCTACGCATCCGGTCTCCAGTGCGTCTCCTTGGGCCGGCTTACATGGCACCAGCCTTGCGCTCGGTGTCTCCGGTTCGCCTACATAGCCCAGTGCGGGCTATTTCTCCTCACAGCACTGGCAGGGCAACCGAGAGTTTTCAACCAGGTAAGGTTGGGCAGGCTCGTGCTCAAGAGCTCCAGTGCGCCTGCACGGTCCGGTCTATCCAGTACCACCTCCAAACCCCAGCCCTCCAGTAGCAGCTCCCCGCACTAGGCTTCCTGTGCGTGTCCTCGGCCCAATACCACCAGTGCCAGCACCACGCATCAGGCCTACAGTGCGCCTCACCTGTTCAGCGCAGCCAGCGCTTTCTCCCTCTCCTGCGCTGTCGGAGTCTCCCGCCTGTTCAGCGGTTCTAGAGCCTTCCTCCTCTACAGCGCTGCCGGAACCTCCTGCCTGTATAGAGCAGCCTGAGCTGCCAGTCTACATGGAGCAGCCAGAGCTGTCAGTCTGCATAGAGCAGCCAGAGCTGCCAGTCTGCATAGAGCAGCTAGTCTGCATGGAGCAGCCAGAGCTGCTAGTCTGCATGGAGCAGCCAGAGCTGCCAGTCTGCAAAGAGTTGCCAGTCTGCATGGAGCAGCCAGAGCTGCTAGTCTGCATGGAGCAGCTAGAGCTGCCAGTCTGCAAAGAGCTGCCAGTCTGCATGGAGTTGCCAGTCTGCATGGAGTTGCCAGTCTACAAGGAGCTGCCAGTCTCCATGAACCCGCCAGAGCTGTCAGTCAGTATGGAGCAGCCAGAGCCGTCAGTCAGCATGAAGCAGCCAGATCTGCCAGTCAGCCAGACTCTTCCAGATCTGCCAGTCAGCCAGACTCTTCCAGATCTGCCAGTCAGCCAGACTCTTCCAGATCCGCCAGACAGCCAGACTCTTCCAGATCCGCCAGACAGCCAGATTCTTCCAGATCTGCCAGTCAGCCAGACTCTTCCAGATCTGCTATTCAACCAGACTCTTCCAGATCTGCCAGTCAACCAGACTCTTCCTGATCTGCCAGTCAACCAGACTCTTCCAGATCTGCCAGTCAACCAGACTCTTCCAGATCAGCCAGTCAACCAGACTCTTCCAGATCTGCCAGTCAACCAGACTCTTCCAGATCTGCTAGTCAGCCAGGATCCGCCAGTCAGCCAGGATCTGCCAGATCTGCTAGTCAGCCAGGATCCGCCAGTCAGCCAGGATCCGCCAGTCAGCCAGGATCCGCCAGTCAGCCAGGATCTGCCGGATTCAACTGCCTGGCTGGGCTTCTTCTCGGTACTGGGCTTTTTCTCGGTACTGGGCTTCTTCTCAGTACTGGGCTTCTTCTCAGTCCCGAGCTGCCCCTCAGTCCCGAGCTGCCCCTCAGTCCCGAGCTGCCCCTCAGTCCCGAGCTGCCCCTCAGTCACAAGCTGCTCCTCTGTTATGTAGGGTTCTGGGTGAGGACTATTCGGCCATGGTCGGCGGTGAGGGTGGATTATCCCAGGACGCTAAGGGGAGGAACAATGACATTTATGAAGTGGGGTCCACGTCCGGAGCCGGAACCGCCACCATGGACAGACGCCCACCCGGACCCTCCCTATGGTTTTAAGGTGCGTTCGGGAGTCCGCACCTTAGGGGGGGGGGGGTTCTGTCATGCCTTGGTCTTAGTATTTTGTGTTTTAGTTTATTAGTTAGTCAGACCAGGGTGTGACATGGGTTTATTATGTATTGTAGTTTCATATTGGGGTTTGTAGTAGTTGGGATTGTAGCTGATTAGGGGTGTGTGTGTTTAATAGGTTTGGCTGCCTGAGGCGGTTCTCAATCAGAGTCAGGTGATTCTCGTTGTCTCTGATTGGGAACCGTATTTAGGTAGCCTGGGTTTCGCTTTACATTTCGTGGGTGACTGTTCCTGTCTCTGTGTTAGTTTCACCAGTCAGGCTGTAATAGGTTTCACGTTCTGTTTGTTGTTTTTGTATTTATTAGTTATTCGTGTATAGTTCGTTCGTTTGTCTTCCTAATAAACATGAGTAACTTACATGCTGCATTTTGGTCTGACTCTCTTTCAACAAAAGAAGAACGTCGTTACACAAATGGTATCAAGAATCTGGATCTCCTTGCTTCAGGTGCTGAGCTGCAGGCAGTTAGATTTGGTTATGTAATTTTAGGTGAACATTTAAAAAAGGGCCCGATCCTTAAGAGGTTTTAGGAAGCTTATATTTTGGGGTTCTGATAGGGTAAGACAGTTGATCTAAACTCATGAGACATTTATGAGATACATTCTTCAAGATTCCATGGCATTAGCCTATATAATTTAATCTATATAAATCCAAAAATGCGTTTACCAATTCTGGATTGCGCCTTTTTTACACCTGTGTGGTTTGCGATGCAAACTGGCAGGGACATGAGTTATCACAACTTGAAATAAAAAGTTATATGTGATTCCAGGTGTTCTCAGGAACATGACTAACCCCTGCTCACCACCTGACATTTCTCAAGAAGAATGTATGCCGGTCAGGAAATTGAGAAACACCTTGTGTAGGGAGTGGAACACAAATACATTAATAACACATTACAGTTCACACATGTGGTTCATATAATAAATGACCATATTTGGGTCCAGAATTAATAGTATATACAATCAGAAAATATTTCTGATTACCATCACTCTGTTGTACCAGTCCATAATCAATATACATTGATTACTTACTTTGTGACATTTTAACTAAAGAGATGAAAATCTCAAATTACGATGGACTTTGGCATGGAATAGTTACAAACTGAGGCAAACAAAAATTCACATTTGAAATTACAGTATATTGTAGAGTTTCAAGTTTGAGAGTGCAAAGCCAGACAAAGGATTCTATAAAAAAGTGCTTTTGGTGCACAGAGGAGAGAGGGAGGGAACTTGGAAAGAGAGGAGTGTTTAGGGGGAGGGACTGTGGGGGCCAGCAGGGTTATAAAGTTTGAGCGGCTTCCTCTCTGCCCATGCTCTGTGTGTCTGTGTGCTCCTGTTTCTGCCGGCCCACTCTCAACTCTCTGTGCCTTTCTCAATCTCACTCCATCTAACAAAATGAGTGTCAAACGAAGCAGCGTCAGAGGACCCGGCAGTGGGTACGGCTACTCCATCACTCACAGCTCTACTGCTCCCACCTACCGGGCCGCCAGCACTTATGGTGGTGCTGGAGGTCAGGGGACCCGAATCTCCTCGGTGTCCTATTCGGGTGTGCGAAGCGGGATGGGAGGGTTGGGGGTTGGGATGGGAGGCTCCGGGGGCTCCGGGGGCTCCATGTCCAGCAGCATCCAGGGGAGCACCAGTGGGGACACTGCCCACATCATGGGCAATGAGAAGTTTGCCATGCAGAACCTCAACGACCGTCTGGCCTCCTACCTAGAGATGGTGAGGAACCTGGAGCAGGCCAACGGCAAACTGGAGCTGAAGATCAGGGAGGCCATGGAGAAGAGAGGCCCAGATGTCAACGACTACAGCCGCTACAACGCCATCTTGGATGACCTGAGGAAGAAGGTGAGAGGCCAGGGGGAGGAAGGAGTACTGGCTAATATGAGATGCTGGACAAATCTACACCATAGAGCTTTAGGGAAGTAATAGATATTTCAAATGCAAGTTCACTGTAATAGAATGGCTGACCCGACAGAAGAGAGTAACAGAGTGACAGAGGGTAGTTTGGGAGTGAAAGAGGAAACACAGTGGCCCTACTATATCCTTGTCAGGTTATTGACCTGGGTAGTAAAGACCCAGTGTAGCTGGTTGGTCCGTTAGAACCCTGCTGATTAGTGATGGAACGGTGCCGGCGTCCCCAGGCAGAAGGTCAAGGGGCAGACAGAAAGCAATAAGAAGGGGAATTCCAAGGGGTTCTGCTAGCTGACCTTCAACATGGCCAGAGTTCCAGGTCCTGCTAGCATTTTCAGTGTTCATGGATGTGTTTATTTGACTTCCTGTTATCAGTTAACTGTCTAGCACAAAGATTGTTAGCAATGAAATGATGATACTGTAGCATTTCAAATGATTATCTGCATTATAACCATCAAGAGTTATGCACAAATTTAAACATGAAAACTGGGAGAGTCGTTATAGCTGTAGGTAAAGTTAAAAAGGTTATTTTGATATTTTCTCTCAGCTGTGGTAAGTGTGTAGCAGTAAATTAAATGAGAAAAGTCCATCATAGACTATAGATGAGAGAAAGTTGAGCTCCTTACACAAGGCTACTACCCACTGGGCACAGACGTCAATTCAACGTCAATTCAACGTCTATTCCACGTTGGTTAAATGTAATTTCATTGAAATTAAGTTGGAAAACAACGTGGATTCAACCAGTGTGTGGTCTGTGGGTCTTTTATGGTGTGGTTCTTACTCACAACTTACACAAGGCTACTATTTCATGGTGTGGTCCTTACTTTGATGGTGGAGCATGGTAAATGAGTTTGGGAGTCAATGTACTGTGTCATTAAAAAGTAGTCCGTCTAACCACGTCATTCCATTCCCATTTCTCTGATAGTGTTCCATGTATATATATAACAGTGCTGAATGATTGACATATGGGTTTATAATGGTTTATGTGTGTGTATACTGTTGGGCGAGCAAGGATATTCTGAGTCATTCACCTGGAAATGTTCAGAGCTGCTGATACTTCGGAAAAATACTGTTAGACGTCCAGTAAACAGTCATTATTATAGGCCTATTGCATCTGCAACAAGTTACTCTGGTACTTTACAGCATACAGTAAATACTGCCTGATACTATATTAGATTATTTATACAAATATTTAAAAAACATATCCGAAAAGCTCTTTCCATTGGATTCTGGAACATTCCAGTCATGCTTCTGTGGTTTTGCTGTGTAGACATTGCTGGAGCAACGTGCCAAAGTCAAACCCCCCAAAGTGACAAGAGTAATAACTATGCAAAATATGGAGATTAGATGCAAGATACCAATAGCGAGAGACAAAATGCAAATATATCACAAGACTATCATTACAGAATGTATATTGCTAGCTAACTGAGCTCCGCTCCATTGTGAATTAAGTTCCTGATGAACTCCACCAACAGAGTGGAGCAGAGAGCAGGCTTTGTGGAATTCAGCTCAGACTACATCGATTCGCCCAAGGTCAATACTTTAACAACATTGTATTATAAAATGCTTACCTTGTACCTATGTCCGTCCTCTGTAAATGTGTGCCTTTCTTGGTTTGCTGAAATCCATACTTTTTCAATAATGCGCATGTGCCAATTGAATCTCAACAAGGAAACAGTCAGTGGTTGTATTTGATTAGCTTTTAGTGAAAAAGTATGGATTTCAGCAAACAAAGAAAAAGAGGACAAACATAGATACAAGGTAAGCGTTTCATAAATATAATTTTTTAAAGAATTGGCCTTGGGCGAATCGATGTAGTCGGAGCTGAATTGCACAAAACCTGGTCTCTGCTCCACTCAGTTGGTGGAGTTCATCAGAAACTTCCTTCACTGCAGAGTGGAGTTTAGTCGCTTCCTTCACCGTGGAGTGGATTTTAGTCCGCTATCTTATTGCTTCTCTTTGTCCCTTTGAAAAAAATTCCAAACAAGGACATTGAACTTAACCTTGAAAATTTGAAATTGGTAAACAACATGAGCTGTGTACATTTTTGTTTTAATATTTGCTCTTGTAACGGTTGTCATTATGAAGCCTTACATAAAAGGTCAGGGGAGGAATGCCTATGAAGTTAAGCTGGTGTTTGCCAACATGGAAGTGTTGGCTTTACCAACTGCCCATGGCACGTAATCAACCCCCAACGCATAGATCGCAATGGGTTCATTTTTCTTTGTCGTGATACCAGGATGTGACCGCTAGTTCAAATATTCCTCCTTTACAAAAACAAGGCTTCTCACGACAGGAACAACAGGAAACCCAACCCAGTAACCACCCCCTCCCCATCACACACACACACCAACCTCCCACACACACACACACACCAACCTCCCCCCCACACACACACACACACACACACACACACACACACACACACACACACACACACACACACACACACACACACACACACACACACACACACACACACACACACACACACACACACCACACCAACCTCCCGCCTGATGCAAATCACCTGCCTCCATCCTGACATGTATCCCACTGCACTTTCAGCTTGGCTGTTTGTTAATGATTGCCTCCTGAACTGTGTAACCTGCATCCATCCATCGCCAGCCTTATCTACTATACCATGGAGAGCAAACACTGCGGCTGTGGGGCAGCTGGCCTCCGCTGCTCCTGGCTGCCACTGTCATCAGCCTTGTCACTTTCATACTCATTACACAATAGTACAGCATTGAAACTGCTGTGAAAGAAATGAAAAGTATGTTGACTTGAACTTATTTTCTCCTTGTCAATGGCAGGTGTTTGATGCCACAACAGACAACGCCCGGATGTGTCTTCAGATCGACAATGCCCGCTTAGCTGCTGATGACTTCAGGGTGAAGTAAGTCGAGCTAGGCAAAGCAGACAGTTGCACACGCACCTTAATTAACGGTGTAAAATAAGCAGACATTTGCTGACACACCTTAATTAACGGTGACTAAACAAGCAGACGGTTGCTGACACACCTTAATTAACAATAACTTGTGCCACATTAACTGTATACCCTCCATACTCTACAGTCTATGCATTAACTGTCCAATGCAGCCGTTTTTATCTCAATATCCAAATATTTAAACACCTTACTGTGATTGTTTTCAATTAAAACGGTCAAACTGACACAAAAATAGCTTCTTAGCAAAGACACATTTCTCAATAAATAATTTAGCTAGGATTTTCTGGAAGTGTTCTTAGTGGGCAGTGGAAAACTGAAAACTAGGTGTTATTGGCAGAGAGTTTTGGAACTCTCTTTCTAATTGGTCTACTAACCAAATGATCGTCTGGTGATGTCATCAGGCAGGCCAAAACTCCATCCCACCAAAACAGGCTGAAATTTCAGGATGTCTTTTCAAACAGCTCTTACACTATTTGGGCATTATCATAATTTTAACACTTTCACAGTATTATTCAAATCTCATATTATGGAAGTATATACAAAACACAGGAAAATTATGTTTTGACCTCACTGGGCCTTTAAACGGACACTTTTGAGAATATTTCACAGTAGCTCTCCAGGGCATTGTATCTGATGCTGTTTGCTGTGTGTTGCAGGTTTGAGTCTGAGCTGTCCATACGCCAGTCTGTGGAGGCTGACATCGTTGGCCTGAGGAAGGTCATAGATGACACCAACATGGGCCGCATGAACCTGGAGAGTGAGATCGAAGCTCTGAAGGAGGAGCTCATCTTCCTGAAGAAGAACCACGACAACGTAGGTTCACCATGGCCCAACCCCCCTTTCAACCACCAAACCAATATGGTACACAACCCCACCCCTCTTGCACCACCAAACAAATGTTTACCATCTCCCTTGTCATCACAATGGCTTAACTAGAGCAAGACCTAGCATGCCACCATTGGAGACAGTCAACCATACTGTATAAACAGGGGTTGTTTCGTGTGAGATCTTTGGGATTTAGCGGGGGTGTGGTGGGTGCGGCACACACATAGCACGCACCCAGGGGGGCACGTTGAGTACCCAAACGAACAGCCTAAATACGGACGCTGACTTCACTCTTGAAAACATATTGCTTAATGAATGTTAACGTTGTTGTCCTTCTACCCCAACAGGAAGTGATGGAGATGCGTAACATGATCTCCCAGTCTGGAGTGCAGGTGGACGTGGATGCTCCTAAGGGCCAGGACCTGGCCGCCATCATGGCTGAGGTCCGGGCCAAGTACGAGAAAGAGGCCCTGAAGAACCAAGAGGAGCTCAAAGCATGGCATGAAACACGGGTAACACCTACCAGCGTATTCATTTACCACACACTGATGACTTCACAGTGAAACCGCCACAGAAACTCTTACTTAACCAATGATTTTAAAACTGCCATCTGTATCACCTCTATGTCCCTTCCAGATCACAGAGGTGCAGTCTGTGGTATCACAGAACACAGAGGCCCTCCAAGGCGCACACACAGAGATCAACGACCTCCGTAGACAGCTACAGACACTGGAGATCGAGCTGGACTCACAAAAGAGCTTGGTAAGATCCCTCAACAATACTATATTCATACAGTCAGTGTGTACAAAAGACATCATGGCATCAATGCTATTGGTTAAAGGAAAACTATCTTTTGGTATTTCTTTAATTAGTCTATTGTTGATATTGTCCCAGGTTTTACATGTCAGCCATATTTCTATATTTAAAAGTTACATATCTTGAAAACTGGATTGCTGACATGCACCACATTTTGGGACTATATCAACAATGGACTTATGAAACAAACACCAAATGATAGTTTTTTGGGGTGGAGTTTTTCTTTTAAGTTTTATGTTAATTTACAAGTTACAATCACCTGTACTGACTGTCTTTACTCTTCCTCTCTCTCTGTCTAACAGAAAGGATCTCTGGAGGGGACGCTGCGAGACACAGAGATGCGCTACAACATGGAGATGGAATCCTTGAACAAGATCCTCGTGGGTCTGGAGTCTGAGCTGACCAACCTCCGCTCCAACATCCAGCAGCAGACGCAGGAGTACGAGCACCTGCTCAACATCAAGATGAAGCTGGAGGCGGAGATCGCCACATACAGGAGACTGCTGGACGGAGGAGACTTCAAGTGAGTAAGACAGAGGGAGAGAAATCCTTAATTGGTGTTGCATGCATAAGTCCTATAATTAAGCAGACTTGAAAAATGGGAATGAACATGAAGTTTGTTGCCGGCCAAGAGCCTACTGTGGTAAATAGTCATCCAATGGCCATTTTCTGTCTTGGAGGCAAAAATAGCCATTGCATAAATATTTTTATGTTGACTGATAGTTGTGAATCTCTCTCTCTCTCTCTCTCTCTCTCTCTCTCTCTCTCTCTCTCTCTCTCTCTCTCTCTCTCTCTCTCTCAGGCTCCAGGATGCTCTGGAGGACCAGCGGACAGTGAAGACCAAGGTGATGACCGTCACACAGACCCTGGTGGACGGGAAGGTTGTCTCCTCCAGCACAGAGACAAAGGAGAGGAACCTGTGAGACTACATCCATCATTCCACATCGTCCTGATTGTACAACAACATCCAACACACCATAGACATAAGATAACATCTAGCTGGATAAGAAGAAAATGATCTCCACTTTATTTATTTCATCATGTTTCTTTTGCTTTTGAGTCTTAAGTGTTTTTTAACTTACGTATTTAGGCATATATACATTTACAGTACAAGTTCAGAACTGAGTAATTTGGGATGAAATTAGCTTTAACCAATATGATTTTACCTTTAAAACTAGCAATTGGATTAAGTAAAATATCTGTAAATCTGACAAATGTATTTTTCTACCCTTGTCATCTTAGTTTTCTTTCTGTCCAGTTGAATTTGCCTGGTGTGATGTACTTTCATTGTCCAATAAAACATTGGTCAGACTCTTGGCTATTCTCTTTTAATGGCTATGCACTTCCTGTGTAACTCAACAATCAGGTTTTCTCGTTTATCACTTCTCATAGATTGAGGTTAATGTCATCTACACACAATTAATACACATTGAACAGAGAAGTTAATCATTTACACAGATCTGAAATACAGAAATTATTTTTTAAAAACCTTTTTATTTAACTAGACAAGTCAGTTAAGAACTAATTCTGATTTTAAATGACAGCCTAGGGGAACAGTGGGTTTACTGCCTTTTTCAGGGGCAGAATGACAGATTTTGACAGATTGTACCTAGTCAGCACAGGGATTTGATCTTGCAACCATTTGGTTACGAGTCCAACACTCTACCCACTAGGCTACCCTGCCAGTCCAGTGTCTTTTATAGGTAGTGTTATGTTACCTACTGATAGTGCTTTACAAAAGATCAAACATGACATTTTAGTCATTTAACAGACGCTCTAATCCAGAGCAATTTACAGCAGTGAGTCCATACAGTTTCAGGAATTGAACCAAAAACCCTGCCATTGCAAGCGCCATGCTCTACCAGCTGAGCCACATGATGAAAGAAATATTTGCTTTATTGGTTAGCGTTGATTCAAAGGGGTTGTGTTATCTACGGAAGACACATTTCAAATCAAATGGTATTTGTATTTGTCACATGCGCCGAATACAACACAATACTGTACACGTGCCGTGTACGTGTACAGTAGAGCCCTTAAGCCCTTAACCAACAATGCTTTAAGAAGTTAAGAAAATAAATAAAAATAAGTGTTGAGCAAAAAAATAGAATATTAATAAATATCAAATAAAAGTAACAAATAATTAAACAGCAGCAGTAAAACAACAAGTGAGGCTATCTCCTACGGATATCTCCTAAGGCTATCTCTTAGGATGAAGGCATTCAGTTGTACAACTGACTTGGTATTCCCTTTCCTTTTCCTTCCTTAGCTATTGATATTAGATTACAATAGAACAGCAGTTGGCTGTCAATATTGATTCTGAATGACTTCCGAATAAGAGTCTATTACTGCTATTTTAAATTCAGTACATTTGCTATCGACAGTTCAATCTTACATAAGTGGCATAGACTACACTTTCCCCTTCCTCATTGGCCATAGTTACCAAATCACAGTCACAATGGGGGGTGGAGAGGACAGAGTCTATGTAGGAGACTAAAGGTTAGAAAGTGATAGTGATCGAAGGGAGTGGCCCGTCAGAATGCAGCCTTGTATATAAAAACTCTAACATCCATCCACCTCGCGCTCGGTAGAATCAATCTGTGCCAGTGTCAGGTGGTTCTCTGTTTCTTCTTCTCTTCTACTTGGATTTCCTCTCTGAAGACATGGAGTCTGTACATATCAGTACGCATCCTGGATTTACTTGTCATCGTGCTGAAAGTGGCAGTGGAGGCCTATACGCAAAGCCATGGAGCTCACAGAGTGCCCATGGCGGTGGCGGAGTACGTGGGACCAGAATCTCCTCCGTCCACACCAGCAGGCTTGGGGGCTTCAGAGGAGGGGCAGAGCACCAGGTGTACACAGGTGTTACAGCTGATGGTGGCTTCACTATGGGTAATGAGAAGCTCAACATGCAGCTCCTGAATGACCGTCTGGCCACCTACCTGGAGTCAGTAAAGAACCTGGAGCAGACCAACGACAAGCTGGAGCTACAGATCAGGGAGGTACTGGAGAAGAAAGGACCTGCTGGGGCAGACTACAGCCGCTACGAAGCCACGCTGGAGGACCTGAGGAAGAAGGTGAGGCCCTCAAATAATGACATTAAATTCAAGTGTGATTCATACAAAGTATTATGTGTGTGAAATCATATCCTGTTCAGGGTTGGGGTAAATTCCATTTCAAATCAAGTCAATTCAGAAAGTAAACCAAATTCCAATTCCACATTTCTTTTCATTGAAAATCACTGTTTTTTTGGGGTACTTCCAGAATTGACTGGAATTTAAATGGAAATGACCCCAACCCTGATCCTGACTGCTCCAAACTGTCCCTACTGTATGGTTAATTGAGTCTCCCCACTCATTAATTTCACAATATTTAAAGCCAATATTTGCAGTTCTCAAATACCCCCAAAAGTACACGTTTTTACTAGGCCGTTTTTACTACACCATACTAGGCCGAAACATAGAAATACCCAAATCATAGAAAAACAAACATAGACTGCCCACCCCAACTCACGCCCTGACCATACTAAATAATGACAAAACAAAGGTAATAAAGGTCAGAACGTGACACTCAAGCCTTTTATTAGGCAAGGTTTCACAGAACCACCCCACAGTAAACTGATATGATTTACAGCACGTCTTATCAGAGGTGGCTCCACCATGTTGACGCTGCATAGATATTTAAGTGAGTCTCACTTTGTTTCTACCTGCACAAAGATGGAGTGATGGGTTTCACCAAGGGACATGTTTATGTTGCTCCACCCTGTAGAACAGATCCACAGATATACCCAGAATCATCCCTCTCCTCCCTCTAATATTCCCTCAGATATCAGGGATGACAGTGGGCAATGCACAGATCGCTATCCGAGTTGAGGGTGCCAGCCTAGCCGCAGAGGACTTCAAGGTCAAGTGAGTGTTTATAAACAAAGAAACGTGTCACTTGCTATCATCCGTTGGCATGAATCTATAGGGCCAACATTCTTTCATTATGGCTATGTCCACGTCTTTACATTCTTAATGCTGTTGTCAATAGGCATGAAAGTGAGATTGGGATGCGCCAGACTGTCGAGGGTGATGTCGCAAATCTGAGGAGAACACTTGATGACACCATCGTGCTCCAGCTGCATCTGGAGAACGATATCGAGTTTCTGACAGAGGAACTGATCAACCTGAAGAAGAACCATGCAGAGGTAAGAAATTGTTCCTGTCAACTGACACATTTTCAAATAGGTTACATAGCTAGGTTACTACCATAAACACCATGTCATTAATTTAATGGATTTCCTGTTTCCTTTGTGCCAGGATGTGCTGGAGCTACGTACCCAGATTTCCATGGCTGGAGTGCAGGTGGAGGTGGATGCTTCTAAGGGACACGACCTGGGAAAGATCATGGAGGAGATGAGGGCCAAGTACGAGAAGATGGCCTTGAAGAGCCAGGAGGAGCTCAAAGAGTGGCATGAATCCAAAGTACGACTCCTTCTAACACTTTTCAATGTTCTGCACTGTATTACTGTGGGTTAACATGTTGGTGTGTGTGTGTGTCCAGATCACAGAGGTGCAGGTCCAGGTGACTGAAAATACAGAGGCCCTGAAGGAGGCACACACCACATTCAGTGAAAGCAGGAGGAGCATTCAATCCCTGCAGATTGAGCTTCAGTCCCAGATCAGCCTGGTAAGAATTATGATTTTATACAATAGCAACCAAACCATTTCAAAATGAACTCAATCTTGGTGGATCCATCCTACGACCACGTACTTTCCTCCCAACCACAGAATGCTTCTCTGGAAGGGAACCGTCATGACATTGAGATGCGCTACAACATGGAGTTGCAGAAATACAACGCCGTCCTCCTGAGGCTGGAGGCTGAGCTGACCCAGATCCGCTCCGACATCCAACATCAGACACAGGACTACCATATACTGTTCAACATCAAGATACAGTTGGAGGCTGAGATCGCCGAGTACAGGAGGCTGCTGGACGGAGATTTGAAGTGAGTAAAACAAGGATAGATGACAGGTGGAGCTACATGTCCTGCTTGGTTAGGGTAGTGTAACAACTACAATACCTGAAGTATGTTGAGATGATAAAACTATCAAGTTACTGGAGCGATACAGCTGTACTAGTAGCTTATCATTAAACGGCTGGCCTTGTTCTATTGTTTGCTTGTTATTCTATGAGGCATGGGAATATTTGCAAATTAGATTCAAACTAGCTTCATGCGACTATGCACAAGGGCTCAGGTCTGATATGGAAATGACTGTGTTGTAGTTATGGTATCTGTCTTTTCATCTGTGTCTCTCTAGAGTTGAGGTTGCTGTCCAGAAGAAACCAACTAAAGCTTTCCGAACAAAGACGCTGGTTGTCACCCAGACACTAGTGGATGGCAAAGTAGTGTCTGAAGGAGTGACTGAGGATGTCAAATCTGAAGGAGGGATTGAAGCTGTCCAAGGATAACCACCCAGTCAAGAAACATCTTCTCTCTCATCATCATCATCATCACCATTTTCATCATCACCACCATCATCATCATCACCATTATGACACACTACAACACTGCCAGAATAACAGTTAATTGTTCACAAAATGACCAATGAAACAATGAAGTCAAAATGAAGTAAATGAAGTCAAACACTTAATGTAATGGTTGTATGTGTATGTCTCTGTTTTCATCTACTGTAACCAATCAGGACAAATCATTTGGTTTCCTCTCTAAATGCATACAGGAAATAAATGCTAAATTGGGGCTCTATTGAATCTGTATTGCTGATAGTAATGTCTTATTGAGCCAACATCTGCAGCATTTATCAAGTCAAGCTTTATTTATATAGCACATTTCAGACATGAATGCAACGCAAAGCGCTTCACAGGAAAAAACATAAATAAAAAATATATAAATATTTACTACACAACAAACATAAGTAGATGAAAAACAAAAGAATAACAATAAAAACTAAGAGATTAAAAATCACCCTAAGGAAAAGCAAAGCTAAAAGAAGGTTTGCTTTAGGATCTGTTTTAAATATGTACACAGTTTCGGCCCCCCTCAGGTTCTCTGGCAGGCTGTTCCAGAGGCCTCTGCTAACACAGAGACAATGCCTTTACATTTAAATCACACTGTAATAGAGCTCTTGATGTGTCGTGGAAAGCAACATCACTCAAGCAACAACAACGTGAAACCCAGACACAGTTATACAGCTTTAAAGAATTGGCACACCCCATCCAGCTCTGTTCCCGGTCGAGCCAGATACATAAATGTCCATGAAGTTCTCTGGAATTCTGGGTTCATTCTGCATTTTGACCCGACATTCTCTCTCTACCCCCTTACTGATGGACTGGGTCTCCATTCCAATGCTATTTCATTACTCACAGTCCACTCTTTTCCTGCACATTAGCTGGTCTGCACTTTATTTGATGCACTTTTTTGGTCTCTATGGTGACCCACTTGCATCCTTTATGACGATTAGACATCCGGTTCAATAAGTTAATATCAACAGGTTGTTATTGGTTAGTTGAAAGTTAAAAACTAGACCACACACAGATATATGTTGTTAGAGCCAGAGATCCCCAGCCGCCTTGCATTAGAGGGATGGAAGCAGAGCAGCGAGTGTATCGGGGAGACTGAGCATGCCAGGCTAATTCCAGAGACAGTGTGCATAATCTCTATACTGCATAACTGCCATTCCTCTGCATCACTGGGCTCCACTGGGCTCTCCTGCCAAGAGATTACCCCTGCAGGCCATCAAAGGTGAGCCGTTATTAGTCCACAGGGATCAGACATGCTATTATTCTGTCTCTCATCCTGTCGGATTCAAAGGAATACACAGGAATGTCCATGGAGTTTTTCCTTGGAGGAAGTACTGTCGGCCTATTATAATAATTGAATTGTGCCATATAGTAATATATTATTAGACAGTCGGAGGGAGGTGTCATACAGTCATGTATTACAGTAGGAGAGAGGTGTCATACAGTCATATATTACAGTAGGGGGGAGGATTCATACAGTAATATATTACAGTAGGAAGGAGGTGTCATACAGTCATATATTACAGTAGGAGGGAGGTGTCATACAGTCATATATTACAGTAGGAGGGAGGTGTCGTACAGTAATACATTACAGTAGAAGGGAGGTGTCATACAGTAATATATTACAGTAGGAGAGAGGATTCATACAGTAATATATTACAGAAGGAGGGAGGATTCATACAGTAATATATTACAGTAGGAGGGAGGTGTCATACAGTAATATACTGTATTAGACAGTATGAGGGAGGAAGTGCAGTCATATACTGTATTAGACAGTATGAGGGAGGAAGTGCAGTCATATACTGTATTAGACAGTATGAGGGAGGTGTCGTACAGTCATATACTGTATTAGACAGTATGAGGGAGGTGTCGTACAGTCATATACTGTATTAGACAGTATGAGGGAGGTGTCATACAGTCATATACTGTATTAGACAGTATGAGGGAGGTGTCATACAGTAATATACTGTATTAGACCGTATGAGGGAGGAAGTGCAGTCATAAACTGTATTAGACCGTATGACGGAGGAAGTGCAGTCATAAACTGTATTAGACAGTATGAGGGAGGAAGTGCAGTCATATACTGTATTAGACAGTATGAGGGAGGAATCGTGCAGTCATAAACTGTATTAGACAGTATGGGAGGAAGTGCAGTCATAAACTGTATTAGACAGTATGAGTCATATACTGTATTAGACAGTATGAGGGAGGAAGTGCAGTCATAAACTGTATTAGACAGTATGGGGGAGGAAGTGCAGTCATAAACTGTATTAGACAGTATGAGGGAGGAAGTGCAGTCATAAACTGTATTAGACAGTATGAGGGAGGAAGTGCAGTCATATACTGTATTAGACAGTATGAGGGAGGAAGTGCAGTCATATACTGTATTAGACAGTATGAGGGAGGAAGTGCAGTCATAAACTGTATTAGACAGTATGAGGGAGGTGTCGTACAGTCATATACTGTATTAGACAGTATGAGGGAGGTGTCGTACAGTCATATACTGTATTAGACAGTATGAGGGAGGTGTCATACAGTCAAATACTGTATTAGACAGTATGAGGGAGGAAGTGCAGTCATATACTGTATTAGACAGTATGAGGGAGGAAGTGCAGTCATAAACTGTACTAGACAGTATGAGGGAGGAAGTGCAGTCATATACTGTATTAGACAGTATGAGGGAGGAAGTGCAGTCATAAACTGTATTAGACCGTATGACGGAGGAAGTGCAGTCATAAACTGTATTAGACAGTATGAGGGAGGTGTCATACAGTCATATACTGTATTAGACAGTATGAGGGAGGAAGTGCAGTCATATACTGTATTAGACAGTATGAGGGAGGTGTCGTACAGTCATATACTGTATTAGACAGTATGAGGGAGGAAGTGCAGTCATATACTGTATTAGACAGTATGAGGGAGGAAGTGCAGTCATATACTGTATTAAACAGTATGAGGGAGGAAGTGCAGTCATATACTGTATTAGACAGTATGAGGGAGGAAGTCGCAGTCATATACTGTATTAGACAGTATGAGGGAGGAAGTGTCAGTCATAAATACTGTATTAGACAGTATGAGGGAGGAAGTGCAGTCATAAACTGTATTAGACAGTATGAGGGAGGAAGTGCAGTCATATACTGTATTAGACAGTATGAGGGAGGAAGTGCAGTCATATACTGTATTAGACAGTATGAGGGAGGTGTCGTACAGTCATATACTGTATTAGACAGTATGAGGGAGGAAGTGCAGTCATATACTGTATTAGACAGTATGAGGGAGGAAGTGCAGTCATATACTGTATTAGACAGTATGAGGGAGGAAGTGCAGTCATATACTGTATTAGACAGTATGAGGGAGGAAGTGCAGTCATATACTGTATTAGACAGTATGAGGGAGGAAGTGCAGTCATATACTGTATTAGACAGTATGAGGGAGGAAGTGCAGTCATAAACTGTATTAGACAGTATGAGGGAGGAAGTGCAGTCATATAATGTATTAGACAGTATGAGGGAGGAAGTGCAGTTATATAATGTATTAGACAGTATGAGGGAGGAAGTGCAGTCATATAATGTATTAGACAGTATGAGGGAGGAAGTGCAGTCATATACTGTATTAGACAGTATGAGGGAGGAAGTGCCGTCTCGTCTACTGTCTTTTCTTAGTCGTATATTTGACTTTGCTCTGGGCTGTTTTAGGTCATTCATGGTCAGTGTTTCAACAAGACTGGAATGAGATTTAGAACCAGTAAAGTGCTCTAAAATGGAATGGAATTAAATAAATGATGTGCAATGAAGAGACAGCCAAAGACAGCACAGTAAAGCACTTAGTAGAAAGAATATCTGCCAGTTCAAAGGTTATCTCAGCCTTATTTCAAACCTCATTCAAAAGTAAAGAAAAACCCTGCAGCACTAGATAATGAACTTCAAAATAACTGACTTGTAGCAGGCAGGGGGAGGCAGGGGGTTGTGGGGGAGGAGTGAGATGGCCGGGGGAGGCAAGGGGAAGGAGAGGGGTGGATTAAGTAAGAATATAAAGTGTGAAAGAGGCCACTGTTCACCTAGCTTTCGGGCTCTCCCTCCTTTTCATTTTCCATTTCTGGTGCCTGGTTAGAGGGTTGGACATTTCAGGCGAACCGCACAAAAGACGTATTTTGGCTGTTCCGGTGGTGCATGAGTCACTGGTCTGGTCCCAGAGGTCTGGTACAGTGGTCTAGTCCCATTGGTCTTTCCAAGTGGTCTGGTCCCATTGGTCTGTCCCAGTGGAAACTCTAACCAGAGAACTGAACAACCAGTCACAGAGAGCCACACAGTATAGTATAACTACTTTCGGCTAAAAATACAGCTCCCTGGTGTGCAGAAGTAAGCAAACGTCTACTTCTTGATGTAAGATTTCACAGTGTGCCATTCATTCCTACAGTATATCTGTGAGGAGTTACCATGAAAACACATCTGGGAGTAAAATGAGTTTTGAATTTAAACTCAGAAATAATTCACCCACTATTATGAAATCAAACTAAATGAACAGGAACGTGTTATTCTATACCAGTACCAAACATAAGCTCATCTAAAACCGAACCTTGGCATTCTTGGAATGAGTAACTAACTCAAACACCACAATTGAAGTTAAATGATTAGAACAAGTAGTAATGATTTCTAACTGGAGAAACTCAGGATCTTTTAGTTCATTGTGTACAAAGACCACTGTACTTTGCTATGTGAATACTGTGTAGAGAAAGGAATGTTATAGCAGGAAGGGAGAGTCAACATTTATAGTGAACAAAGGATGAAATTACCCCCCCCCCCCCCCTCCAATTAAAACAACCCACCCACAAACCTGCTGAGTTCATCAACAGGTCTTTCCTCCAACATGAAACACCAATAGACACGTCAGGTTCACTCTGTCAACCTGTTCTGGACAAGACCTTGGAAAACAAGATCCAGCTAGTTTTCTGTTTACCATTATGAGTGGAAAATATGGTCAGGGTAGTCCTGTCCAGTCCATTCACATTCCTTTGTATCTAGGCACTGATACAAAAGGGCAAGACAGGCGTATCTGACCAGAGGAATGTAGGGAGTGGAGAGTGGAGGAGAAGGCATGGGATTAAATGTTAAGTCCCCTAAATGGGGGAGTTTGAGCAGTTCTGGACCGGCTCCAAATGACATTTCTGTGAGCTTCTTTATAGCGCCAGAAAGACCGATCTGTCTGCTCTCTGTTTCCACTCTTTCAGCAGAGCTGACTTGAAGTGTCCGATTTCAGACCCCACATTTGCATAGGGAGTGACATGTCACATTTTCTGGCCTATTCAGAAAAATAATCAATGTTCTTCTTTCTCTGAGTGACGGAGTTGCATTCGTTAACAAGTCTGCACACATTTAAATGGTGTCTCTGTGCCGCTCAGTGGACGTTTAGAGATAAATGATCTGTCGTCAGTTATATGAAATGGTCCACTAATTATGATGATAATCATTTTACAGTCATAAAAAAGGTAAAGTCATTTATATTTGATTGTTACTAAATTTAGAAAAATAATTTCAGTCATTTCAAGCCCTATTTGTTGAATAGGGAAAATATCATACCACATTTTTCAGATTTTCATTGTATGTTTACTTGAGCTTGTGTCCTTTGCAATTTTGAACTATTTTTTTTTCCAGACCTTTCTAAAACAATGCAACATTACCAGTTATTGTTTATGGCCATCTCATGAAAAATAATACTTTTTGGGTATGTCTATTTGGGCTGAAATATACATTTTGCCCTATCATTCCAGTTAACAATGGTGCCATTTGATGACTAGGTCAGACATTCCCTCAGAGCCCCATCCACAGCCCTGTCCAAGTGTTAATGATCTGGGAATCCATTTTAGGGTGCGTTCGTAAGTTCACTCCGGCTATCTACTATGATTTCAGAACACTCTCGTCTGAGCGTGCCAGAGAGCAGAATAACTGATGAATTTACGCACGCTCAACACCCGTTGAATAAACGTTGGCAAAAAAGCGTAATTAAATTGTTGCCAGCAGCATAGTTACAGGTCACCAAAGCTCTGGATAACATGAAAACAGCCTAACCAGCTCTGCTAGGGTGAGTAAAATATGAGGTGTTGTGAGTAAAATGTGTTCTCTCATTTGTGTCTGGAAGTAGCTAGCCAACGTTAGCCAGTTAGCTTGGGTGCTTGACTGCCGTTGTGAGGTCAGAACGCTTGGATCAACCCTACTCCTCGGCACTCCAGTGTGCACTCTGAGCGCTCTGAATTTACGAATGGACAATCTGACAACACTGAGCGCACTCTGCCACTCCAGATAGAATTTATGAACACACCCTGAGAGACATCTCTTCCACCCTATACTGGAGGGTGTCCACCTTGGTCTATTTGTTGTGAAGGTCCTTCGTTGTCAAGGTCCAAATTCTTCAGGACATTGTGTCAATCCTCTGACTTGACTTGGCATCTCTCTAGTCACACATTGGATGTTTTGTGTAAAGCCCTTCTTTCATGACATTTGTTTCCTAGACTATGTTGAGAGGAGAGGTTTGTGTTTATTGACCAATTTGAACTGAGGAAATGGGCCAACATCCATCAGGTTAGCATCAGGTTTTGTTTACATTGAGGTCGTCAGGTAATTCATGCCAGCAGCATACCACCCTGCATCCCACTGCAGTCTTGCTTCTGAAGCTAAGCAGGGTTGGTACTGGATGGGAAACCAGATGCTGCTGGAAGTGGTGTTGGAGGGCCAGTAGGAGGCACTCTTTTCTCTGGTCTTAAAAATATTCCAATTCCCCAGGGCAGTGATTGGGGACACTTCTCTGTGTAGGGTGCTGTCGTTTGGATTGGATGTTAAAAGGGTATCCTGACTCTCTGAGGTCATTAAAGATCCCATGGCACTTATTGTAAGAGTAGGGGTGTTCACCCCGGTGTCCTGGCTAAATTCTCAATCTGGCCCTCAAACCATCATGGCCAACTAATCATCCCCAGCTTACAATTGGCTCATTCATCCCCCTCCTCTCCCCTGTAACTATTCCCCAGGTTGTTGCTGTAAATGAGAATGTGTTCTCAGTCAACTTACCTGGTAAAAAAAAAATTAAGGAATAAGAATCCTTGTTTGCCCAGTTGTTCTGGCAACATATACGTTGTACATCAACGTTTTCAGTGAATGTTGCCAGAGCAACAGTGGCAAACACACTAACGGCCTCTGAGTAAACCATCTTTATACTATAAAATAGATTATAAAGTAGCATTTTACATGAGTAATATTCTCTAGCTGTGAGAAATGATTGGTCTGCCTGGACTGGACACATGTCATCAGGGAGTGTATGACTGTGACCGCAAAGCTGTACAAGGGGCCACAGTAGCTGTGACCACGCGGCTGTAACGGTTACCACAGTGACAACAGGGTCATCAGGAGACTGTCACCACCATCACACCCCTCTACTGGCCAGGCCCCAGGCACGGCGAGTCACAGACCCTCTACTGGCCAGGCCCCAGTCACGTCTGGTCACAGCAGTCATGCAGAACTTCTGCTTTACTCCTCGTGACTTCCTGCTCCTCTGGAGAAGATGGTGACCAACATGGGATCCCTCTTTTCCAATGACTAATCCACAATCCTATTGCTATAGGAATGCATTGGATTGTATGCTAGTTATACTATCAGATCACTTCCAGTATTTACAGATAACAGCCATTGGACCATTTGAGAATACGACAGAAAAAAAGTTGTAATTATATATAATTACCAGCAGGCTATGTATGACTCTAATTTCATGCATACTAACTTGTCTTATCTGAGTATTTCATCTGAAAATTATCCTGGCATGACAGCTCTGACTGTGAAACTAAACAGGAGCAGTCCAGGCCTTAGATGCAATCATGCAGCTTTGCTAAGTCTTCCTCCCTTTGGACTACTTGGCATTTGGCCTGTCATTCCAGCCAGATAAGACCAAAAAAGGAACTTTCTGCTACTGCTGGGAGTCAGGCACTATCTCTCTCCAAGACAGAAGTGGAAAAGAACTCTGCAGTTGTTGGGCAGAAGGGAGAAATGTTGTAAACCGCTACTTGGCTTTAGCACTAATACTCATAAAAGACTATGCCAAGGGTCTAATAGAACCCAGAGATGAGTTACCTGACTGTAAGACACTTTCAATCTGAGAGTGACATCAATCTGGGGAATCATCATATCTTGTTACACTGTATTATCGGCTTGATCATTGTGCAGTTTGAGTGGGCAGAATACCGTAGTGTCAAAAGCAACTCACATAGGAGCTTTGGGACTGAAGTTCCAATAGGACACATATTCATAGCTCTGTCTGATGTTATATGCTCTACGGTCATCTGGGGTGGGAGTGGTTGAGTCTAGGGGGGGAGAGGTGGAGTCTAGGGGAAGGGGTAGGAGTGGAGGAGTCTAGTGGGGGAGTGGTAGAGTCTAGGGGAAGGGGTAGGAGTGGTGGAGTCTCGGGGGAGGGAGTGGAGTCTAGGGGTAAGAGTGGTGGAGTCTAGGGGGGAAGGGGAGTAGGGGGTGGAGGGGGGGAGTGGTGGAGTCTAGTGGGGGAGTGGTGGAGTCTAGGGGAAGGGGTAGGAGTGGTGGAGTCTAGGGGGGAGTGGTGGAGTCTAGGGGGGGGAGTGGTGGAGTCTAGGGGAAGGGGTAGGAGTGGTGGAGTCTAGGGGGGGAGTGGTGGAGTCTAGGGGTAGGAGTGGTGGAGTCTAGGGGGAGTGGTGGAGTCTAGGGGGGGGAGGTGGAGTCTAGGGGGGAGTGGTGGAGTCTAGGGGGAGTGGTGGAGGGGGTAGTGGTGGAGTCTAGGGGGGAGTGGTGGAGTCTAGGGGGGGTGGAGTGGTGGAGTCTAGGGGTAGGAGTGGTGGAGTCTAGGGGGGAGTGGTGGAGTCTAGGGGGAGTAGGGGTAGGAGTGGTGGAGTCTAGGGGGGAGTGGTGGAGTCTAGGGGGAGTGGTGGAGTCTAAGGGGTAGGAGTGGTGGAGTCTAGGGGGGAGGTGGAGTCTAGGGGAAGGGGTGGGGGGAAGGGGTAGGAGTGGAGGGTGGAGTCTAGGGGGGAGTGGTAGGGGTAGGAGTGGTGGAGGAGTCTAGGGGGGGGAGTGGTGGAGTCTAGGGGTGGGGTGGTAGTGGAGTGGGGGGAGTCTAGGGGGGGGGAGTGGGTGGAGTCTAGGGTGGAGTGGGGTGGAGTGGTGGAGTCTAGGGGGGAGTGGTGGAGTCTAGGGGGGAGTGGTGGAGTCTAGGGGGGAGAGGTGGAGTCTAGGGGGGGTGGGGGGGAGTCTAGGGGGGAGTGGTGGAGTCTAGGGGGGGGGGAGTGGTGGAGTCTAGGGGTGGAGGGGTAGGAGTGGAGTCTAGGGGGGAGTAGGGGTAGGAGTGGTGGAGTCTAGGGGGGAGTGGTGGAGTCTAGGGGGGAGGGGTAGGAGTGGTGGAGTCTAGGGGGAGTGGTGGAGTCTAGGGGTAGGGGTAGTGGTGGAGTCTAGGGGGGGGAGTGGTGGAGTCTAGGGGTAGGGGTAGGAGTGGTGGAGTCTAGGGGTAGGGGTAGGAGTGGTGGAGTCTAGGGGGGAGTGGTGGAGTCTAGGGGGGAGTGGTGGAGTCTAGGGGTAGGGGTAGGAGTGGTGGAGTCTAGGGGTAGGGGTAGGAGTGGTGGAGTCTAGGGGGGAGGGTGGAGTCTAGGTGGAGTCTAGGGGAAGGGGTAGGAGTCTAGGGGGGGAGTGGTGGAGTCTAGGGGTAGGGGTAGGAGTGGTGGAGTCTAGGGGGAGTGGTGGAGTCTAGGGGTGGGGAGTAGGAGTGGTGGAGTCTAGGGGTAGGGGTGGAGTAGGAGTGGGTGGAGTCTAGGGGTAGGGGGAGTCTAGGGGTAGTGGTGGAGTCTAGGGGGAGAGTCTAGGGGTGGGGGGAGTGGTGGAGTCTAGGGGTAGGGGTAGGAGTGGTGGAGTCTAGGGTGGAGTCTAGGGGTGGGGTAGGAGTGGTGGAGTCTAGGGGTAGGGGTAGGAGTGGTGGAGTCTAGGGGTGGGGTAGGAGTGGTGGAGTCTAGGGGGGGGGTAGGAGGGTGGAGTCTAGGGGTAGGGGTAGTGGTGGAGTCTAGGGGGGGAGTGGTGGAGTCTAGGGGTAGGGGTAGGAGTGGTGGAGTCTAGGGGGGAGTGGTGGAGTCTAGGGGGGGGAGTGGTGGAGTCTAGGGGGAGTGGTGGAGTCTAGGGGTGGGTTGAGGAGTCTATTGGGGGAGTCTAGGGGTAGGGGGAGTAGTGGTGGAGTCTAGGGGGGAGTGGTGGAGTCTAGGGGTAGGGGTAGGAGTGGTGGAGTCTAGGGGGGAGTGGTGGAGTCTAGGGGGGAGTGGTGTAGTCTAGGGTAGGAGTGGTCTAGAGTCTAGGGGGAGTGGTGGAGTCTAGGGGTAGGGGTAGGAGTGGTGGAGTCTAGGGGTAGGGGTAGGAGTGGAGGAGTCTAGGGGGGAGTGGTGGAGTCTAGGGGTGGGGTAGTAGTGGTGGAGTCTAGGGGGAGTGGTGGAGTCTAGGGGTAGGGGTGGTAGTGGTGGAGTCTAGGGGGGAGTGGTGGAGTCTAGGGGGGGTGGTAGTGGTGGAGTCTAGGGGGGGTAGTGGTGGAGTCTAGGGGGAGTGGTGGAGTCTAGGGGGGGGTGGTAGTGGTGGAGTCTAGGGGGGGGGGTAGTGGTGGAGTCTAGGGGTAGGGGTGGAGTGGAGGAGTCTAGGGGTAGGGGTAGGAGTCTAGGGGTGGGGGAGTGGGTGGAGTCTAGGGGGGAGTGGTGGAGTCTAGGGGTGGGGTGGTAGTGGTGGAGTCTAGGGGGGAGTGGTGGAGTCTAGGGGTAGGGGTGGTAGTGGTGGAGTCTAGGGGGAGTGGTGGAGTCTAGGGGTAGGGAGTGGTGGAGGGGTAGGGGGGGAGTAGGAGTGGTGGAGTCTAGGGGTAGGGGTAGGAGTGGTGGAGTCTAGGGGGGGTGGGGGAGTCTAGGGTGGTGGAGTCTAGGGGGAGTCTATTGGGGTAGGAGTGGTGGAGTCTAGGGGTAGGGGTAGGAGTGGTGGAGTCTAGGGGGGGGAGAGGGTGGAGTCTAGGGGAAGGGGTGGAGTCTAGGGGTAGGGGTAGGAGTGGTGGAGTCTAGGGGGGAGTGGTGGAGTCTAGGGGTGGGGTAGGAGTGGTGGAGTCTAGGGGTAGGGGTAGGAGTGGTGGAGTCTAGGGGTAGGGGGAGGAGTGGTGGAGTCTAGGGGGGGAGTGGTGGAGTCTAGGGGTGGGTTAGGAGTGGTGGAGTCTAGGGGTAGGGGTAGTGGTGGAGTCTAGGGGTAGGGGTAGGAGTGGTGGAGTCTAGGGGTGGGGTAGGAGTGGTGGAGTCTAGGGGTGGGGTAGGAGTGGTGGAGTCTAGGGGTAGGGGTAGGAGTGGTGGAGTCTAGGGGGGGGAGTGGTGGAGTCTAGGGGAAGGGGTAGGAGTGGTGGAGTCTAGGGGGGGGTGGTGGTGGAGTCTAGGGGGAGTCTAGGGGTGATGGAGTCTAGGGGGGGGTAGTGGTGGAGTCTAGGGGGAGTGGTGGAGTCTAGGGGTAGGGGGGGTAGTGGTGGAGTCTAGGGGTAGGGGGAGTAGTGGTGGAGTCTAGGGGGGAGTGGTGGAGTCTAGGGGGGTGGTGGAGTCTAGGGGTAGGGGAGAGGGGGGGGTAGTGGTGGAGTCTAGGGGGGAGTGGTGGAGTCTCGGGGGGGGTAGTGGTGGAGTCTAGGGGGAGTGATGGAGTCTAGGGGTGGGTTCGGAGTGGTGGAGTCTAGGGGTAGGGTGGTGGAGTAGTGGTGGAGTCTAGGGGGGGGAGTGATGGAGTCTAGGGGTGGAGTGATGGAGTCTAGGGGTGGGGGGGTAGTGGTGGAGTCTAGGGGTAGGGGGAGTAGTGGTGGAGTCTAGGGGGGGAGTGGTGGAGTCTAGGGGGGAGGGGTGTGGTGGAGTCTAGGGGTAGGGGGAGTAGTGGTGGAGTCTAGGGGGGGGGAGTAGGGGTAGGGGTAGTGGTGGAGTCTAGGGGGGAGTGGTGGAGTCTAGGGGTAGGGGTGGTGGAGTCTAGGGGGTCTAGAGTGGTGGAGTCTAGGGGTGGGGTAGGAGTGGTGGAGTCTAGGGGTAGGGGTAGGAGTGGTGGAGTCTAGGGGGGGGAGAGGTGGAGTCTAGGGGTAGGGGGGTAGTGGTGGAGTCTAGGGGGAGTGGTGGAGTCTAGGGGTAGGGGTGGTGGAGTCTAGGGGGGGGTAGTGGTGGAGTGGTGGAGTCTAGGGGTAGGGGGAGGAGTGGTGGAGTCTAGGGGTGGGGGGTAGTGGTGGAGTCTAGGGGTAGTGGTGGAGTCTAGGGGTGGGGGGTAGGAGTGGTGGAGTCTAGGGGTAGGGGTGGAGAGTGGTGGAGTCTAGGGGGGAGTGGTGGAGTCTAGGGGGGAGGGGGAGTAGGGGTAGTGGAGGAGTCTAGGGGTAGGGGTAGGAGTGGGAGTCTGGAGTCTAGGGGGGAGTGGTGGAGTCTAGGGGTTAGGAGTGGTGGAGTCTAGGGGTAGGGGGGTAGGGTGGGGGGGGGAGTCTAGGGGGGGGTAGTGATGGAGTCTAGGGGGGAGTGATGGAGTCTAGGGGTGGGGAGTCTAGGGGTAGTGGTGGAGTCTAGGGGTAGGGGAGTAGTGGTGGAGTCTAGGGGGGTGGTGGAGTCTAGGGGGGGGTAGTGGTAGTGGTGGGAGTCTAGGGGTAGGGGGGTAGTGGTGGAGTCTAGGGGGGAGTGGTGGGAGTCTAGGGGTAGGGGTAGGGGTAGTGGTGGAGTCTAGGGGGGAGTGATGGAGTCTAGGGGGGGTGGTAGTGGTGGAGTCTAGGGGGGGGTAGTGGATGGAGTCTGGGGGAGGGGGGGTAGTGATGGAGTCTAGGGGAGTCTAGGGGTTAGGGGTGGTAGTGGTGGAGTCTAGGGGTAGGGGGGAGTCTAGGGGGAGTGGGGAGTCTAGGGGGGGGGGTAGTGGTGGAGTCTAGGGGGGTAGTGGTGGAGTGGTGGAGTCTAGGGGTAGGGGGAGTCTAGTAGGTGGGAGTCTAGGGGGGGGGTGGTGGAGTCTAGGGGTAGGGGTAGGAGTGGTGGAGTCTAGGGGGAGTGGTGGAGTCTAGGGGGATGGGGAGTCTAGGGGGGGAGTGGTGGAGTCTAGGGGTAGGAGTGGTGGAGTCTAGGGGGAGTGGGAGTGGTAGTGGTGGAGTCTAGGGGTAGGGTGGAGTCTTGGGGTAGTGGTGGAGTCTAGGGGGAGTGGTGGAGTCTAGGGGTAGGGGGGTGGGGTGGTGGAGTCTAGGGGTGGAGTGGTGGAGTCTAGAGGTAGGAGAGGGTGGAGTCTAGGGGGGGGGAGTGGTGGAGTCTAGGGGGGGAGTGGTAGTGGTGGAGTCTAGGGGTAGGGGTAAGCGTGATGGAGTCTATTGGGGGAGTGATGGAGTCTAGGGGTAGGGGGGTAGTGGTGGAGTCTAGGGGGAGTGGTGGAGTCTAGGGGGAGTGGTGGAGTCTAGGGGTAGGAGTGGTGGAATCTAGGGGGAGTGGTGGAGTCTAGGGGGGAGTGGTGGAGTCTAGGGGGGGAGTGGTGGAGTCTAGGGGTAGGGGTGGTGGAGTCTAGGGGGGAGTGGTGGAGTCTAGGGGTAGGGGTGGTGGAGTCTAGGGGGGAGTGGTGGAGTCTAGAGGTAGGAGAGGTGGAGTCTAGGGGGAGTGGTGGAGTCTAGGGGGAGTGGGGGAGTGGTGGAGTCTAGGGGGGAGTGGTGGAATCTAGGGGGGTGTGGTGGAGTCCAGGGGGGGAGTGGTGGAGTCTTGGGGGGAGTCTAGGGGTAGGAGGGGGGAGTGGTGGAGTCTAGGGGGAGTGGTGGAGTCTAGGGGGGAGTGGTGGAGTCTAGGGGGAGTGGTGGAGTCTAGGGGGGAGTGGTCCAGGAGTCTAGGGGGAGTGGTGGAGTCTAGGGGTAGGGGTGGTCTAGTGGTGGAGTCTAGGGGGAGTGGTGGAATCTAGTGGTGGAGTCTAGGGGGGAGTGGTGGAGTCTAGTGGAGAGGTGGATGGAGTCTATTGGGGGAGTGGTGGAGTCTAGGGGGAGTGGTAGTGGTGGAGTCTAGGGGTAGGGGTCTAGGGGGTGATGGAGTCTATTGGGGGAGTGGTGGAGTCTAGTGGTAGGGGGTCTAGTAGGGGAGTGGTGGAGTCTAGGGGGGAGTGGTGGAGTCTAGGGGGGGAGTGGTGGAGTCTCGGGGGAGTGGTGGAGTCTAGGGGTAGGGGTGGTAGTGGTGGAGTCTAGGGGGAGTGGTGGAGTCTAGGGGGGGGAGTCTAGGAGTGGTGGAGTCTAGGGGGAGAGGTGGAGTCTAGGGGTGGAGTGGTGGAGTCTAGGGGGAGGGTGGAGTCTAGGGGGAGTGGTGGAGTCTAGGGGGGGTGGAGTGGTGGAGTCTAGGGGTAGGGGTGGAGTCTAGGGGGGAGTGGTGGAGTCTAGGGGGTGGTGGAGTCTAGGGGGAGTGGTGGAATAGTGGTGGAGTCTAGGGGTAGGGGTGTCTAGTGATGGAGTCTATGGGGGGAGTGGTGGAGTCTAGGGGGGAGGGGTGGAGTCTAGTGGTGGAGTCTAGGGGGAGTGGTGGAGTGGTGGAGTCTAGGGGGAGTGGGGTCTAGAGTGGTGGAGTCTAGGGGTAGGGGTGGTAGTGGTGGAGTCTAGGGGTAGGGGTAGGAGTGGTGGAGTCTAGGGGGAGTGGTGGAGTCTAGGGGTAGGGGGAATGGTGGAGGAGTGGTGGAGTCTAGGGGGGTGGTGGAGTCTAGGGGGGGGTAGTGGTGGAGTCTAGGGGTAGGGTGTCTAGTGTGATGGAGTCTATTGGGGGAGTGATGGAGTCTAGGGGTAGGGGGTGGAGTCTAGTGTGGTGGAGTCTAGGGGGAGGGAGTGGTGGAGTGGTGGAGTCTAGGGGGGAGTGGGGTAGTAGGTGGAGTCTAGGGGGAGTGGTGGAGTCTAGGGGTAGGGGTGGTGGAGTCTAGGGGGAGTGGTGGAGTCTAGAGGGTGGAGGGGGGAGTGGTGGAGTCTAGGGGGGAGTGGTGGAGTCTAGGGGGAGTGGTAGTGGGGGAGTGGTGGAGTCTAGGGGGAGGGGTGGAGTCTAGTGGAGTCTAGGGGGAGGGGGAGTGGGGGAGTGGGAGTCTAGGGGTAGGGGTGGTGGAGTGGTGGAGTCTCTGGTGGAGTCTAGGGGGAGTGGTGGAGTCTAGGGGTAGGGGGTGGAGTCTAGGGGGAGTGGTGGAGTCTAGGGGTAGGGGGGGGAGTGGTCTAGTGGTGGAGTCTAGGGGTAGGGGTAGGAGTGGTGGAGTCTAGGGGGGAGTGGTGGAGTGGGGGGAGTGGTGGAGTCTAGGGGTAGGGGAGTCTAGGGGGAGTGGTGGAGTCTAGGGGGAGTGGTGGAGTCTAGGGGGGAGTGGTGGAGTGGTGGAGTCTAGGGGTAGGGGTGGTGGAGTCTAGGGGGAGTGGAGTCTATTGGGGGAGTCTAGGGGGATGGAGTCTAGGGGTAGGGGTGGTGGAGTCTAGGGGGAGTGGTAGTGGTGGAGTCTAGGGGGAGTGGTGGAGTCTAGAGGTAGGTGGAGTCTAGGGGGAGTAGTGGTGGAGTCTTGGGTGGTGGAGTGGGGGAGTGGTGGAGTCTAGGGGGAGGGTGGAGTCTAGGGGGGGTGGTGGAGTCTAGGGGGAGTGGTGGAGTCTAGGGGTAGGGGAGTAGGGGGAGTGGTGGAGTCTAGGGGGGAGTGGTGGAGTCTAGGGGGAGTGGTCTAGTGGTGGAGTCTAGGGGTAGGGGGTGGAGTCTAGGGGGATGGAGTCTATTGGGTCCAGGGGGGAGTGGTGGAGTGGAGTCTAGGGGTAGGGGGAGTGGTGTCTAGGGGGGAGTCTAGGGGGTGGTAGTGGTGGAGTCTAGGGGGGAGTGGTGGAGTAGTGGTGGAGTCTAGGGGGGAGTGGTGGAGTCTAGGGGTAGGGGTGGTGGAGTCTAGGGGGAGTGGTGGAGTCTAGGGGTAGTCTAAGGGGGGAGTGGTGGAGTCTAGGGGGGAGTGGTGGAGTCTAGGGGGGAGTGGTGGAGTCTAGGGGGAGGGTGGAGTCCAGGGGGAGTGGTGGAGTCTAGGGGGGTGGAGTCTAGTGGTGGAGTCTGGATTGGGGGAGTGGTGGAGTCTAGGGGGAGGGGGAGTGGGTGGAGTCTAGGGGTAGGGGGTGGAGTCTAGTGGTGGAGTCTAGGGGGGAGTGGTGGAGTCTAGGGGTAGGGGTGGAGGTGGTGGAGTCTAGGGGGAGGGTGGAGTCCAGTGGTGGAGTCTAGGGGGAGTGGTGGAGTCTAGGGGGAGAGGTGGAGTCTAGGGGTGGAGTGGTGGAATCTAGGGGGAGTGGTGGAGTCTAGGGGGAGTGGTGGAGTCTAGGGGGAGTGGTGGAGTCTAGGGGGAGTGGTGGAGTCTAGGGGGTGTGGTGGAGTGGGGGGAGTGGTGGAGTCTAGGGGGGAGTGGTGGAGTCTAGGGGGAGTGGTGGAGTCTAGGGGGAGTGGTGGAGTCTAGGGGGAGTGGTGGAGTCTAGGGGGAGAGTGGAGTGGAGTCTAGGGGGAGTGGTGGAGTCTAGGGGGAAGTGGTGGAGTCTAGTGGTGGAGTCTAGGGGGAGTGGTGGAGTCTAGGGGGAGTGGTAGGGGGGAGTGGTGGAGGGGGGAGTGGTGGAGTCTAGGGGGGAGTGGTGGAGTCTAGGGGGAGTGGTGGAGTCTAGGGGGTGGTGGAGTGGGGGAGTGGTGGAGTCTAGGGGGGAGTGGTGGAGTCTAGGGGGTGGAGTCTAGGTGGAGTCTAGGGGGGAGTGGTGGAGTCTAGGGGGAGTGGTGGAGTCTAGGGGTAGGGGGGAGTGGTGGAGTCTAGTGGTGGAGTCTAGGGGGAGTGGTGGAGTCTAGGGGGGAGGGGGAGTAGGAGTGGTGGAGTCTAGGGGGAAGGGGTGGGGGAGTGGTGGAGTCTAGGGGGAGTGGTGGAGTCTAGAGGTTGGAGAGGTGGAGTCTAGGGGGAGTGGTGGAGTCTAGGGGGGGGGAGTGGTGGAGTCTAGGGGGAGTGGTGGAGTCTAGGGGGAGTGGTGGAGTCTAGGGGGAGTGGTGGAGTCTAGGGGGAGTGGTGGAGTCTAGGGGGGAGTGGTGGAGTCTAGGGGGAGTGGTGGTGGAGTCTAGGGGGAGTGGTGGAGTCTAGGGGGGAGTGGAGTCTAGGGGGAGTGGTGGAGTCTAGGGGGAGTGGTGGAGTCTAGGGGGAGTGGTGGAGGAGGGGTAGGTGGAGTCTAGGGGGAGTGGTGGAGTCTAGGGGTAGGGGTGGTGGAGTCTTGGGGGGAGTGGTGGAGTCTAGGGGGAGTGGTGGAGTCTAGGGGGAGTGGTGGAGTCTAGGGGGAGTGGTGGAGTCTAGGGTTAGGGGTAGTGGTGGAGTCTAGGGGGAGTGGTGGAGTCTAGGGGGGTAGTGGTGGAGTCTTGGGGGGAGTGGTGGAGTCTAGGGGGAGTGGTGGTGGAGTCTAGGGGGAGTGGTGGAGTCTAGGGGGGAGTGGTGGAGTCTAGGGGGGAGTGGTGGAGTCTAGGGGGGAGTGGTGGAGTCTAGGGGGGAGTGGTGGAGTCTAGGGGGAATGGTGTAGTCTAGGGGGGGAGTGGTGGAGTCCAGGGGGGAGTGGTGGAGTCTAGGGGGGGTGGTGGAGTCTAGGGGTAGGAGTGGTAGAGTATTCGAGTCTAGGGGTAGGGGTAGGAGTGGTGGAGTCTAGGGGGGGTATGGTGTAGTCTAGGGGGGAGTGGTGGAGTCTAGGGGTAGGGGTAGGAGTGGTGGAGTCTAGGGGTAGGAGTGGTGGGGTCCTGGGGGTAGGGGTAGGAGTGGTGGAGTCCTGGGGGTAGGAGTGGTAGAGTATTCGAGTCTAAGGATAGGGGTGGTAGTGGTGGAGTCTAGGGATAGGAGTGGTAGAGTGTTGGAGTCTAAGGATAGGGGTGGGAGTTTTGGAGTCTAGTGGTGGGGGTGGTAGTGTTGGAGTCTAGGGGTGGAACTGGTAGAGTCTAGGGATAGGGGTGGAAGTATTGGAGTCTTGGGATAGGTTGGTAGTGGTGGAGTCTCGGGATAGGAGTCTAGAGATAGCATTTGTGTTTAGGGAGTCCTTTAGATTAGAGGCTATAGGGATGACCAGGGATGTTATCTTGTGTGAATTATAAGTGTGTGAATTGGACCATTTTCCTGTCCTGCTAAACATTCAAAATTTAGTGAGTACTTTTGGGTGTCAGGGAAAATGTATGGAGTAAAAAGTACATTATTTTCTTTAGTAATGTAGTGTAGTAAAAGTCAAAGTTGTCAAAATATACAACAAATAACTACTTAAGTAGTACTTTATAGTGTTTGCACTTAAATACTGTTTTTTGTCATAGGTACGGATGAATAAAAAGAGACAGTACACACACCAACATGACAGCTGGGCTTTCTCACACTCACAAATACTGTACATACTCCTGCATTCATATGGGAATGTTATCTAAGGCTTAAACCTGGACAACATATGCCAGAGATCTGTGTCTGCTGCAGTGTTGGGAAAGCTACTCTGAAAATATAGTTCACCAAGCTACCAATTACTTCACAATGGAAGAAGTTCAGCTATATCTACATCTGATATGTAATAGACTTCAAAAGGACATATCTCTCTGAAGTCAGATGTTAACAGAATATGTGATTTAGCCTCTTAAACACAACAAGTGAGAATTAGGCACACACATTTTATTCAAGTCAGAATTAGGCTGGTCTGATGCCAAAAAAGAAAGATCATTTTTGCCTACTTTTGCAAAAAAAGTATTGTATAGTTCCAGTAGTTAGCTACTGTCAAATATGTCATTAACTACTGAAATCACTACCAAGATTTGAACTCAAATCAAATTTTATTTGTCATATTGCCCGAATACAACAAGAGTAGACCTTACAGTGAAATGCTTACTTACAAGCCCTTAACCAAAAATGCAGTTTTAAGAAAATGTCAACAAAAAAAGTAAGAGATAAGAATAACAAATAATTAAAGAGCAACAGTAAATAACAATAGCGGGGCTATATACAGGGGGTACCGTTACAGAGTCAGTGTGCGGGGGCACCGATGTCGAGGTAATTGAGGTAGTATGTACATGTAGGTACAGTAATTAAAGTGACTATGTATAGATTCTGCCCCTGAACAGGCAGTTAACCCACTGTTCCTAGGCCGTCATTGAAAATAAGAATTTGTTCTTAACTGATCTTGCCTAGTTAAATAAAGATAAAATAAAAAAAAAAAAAAAATAGATGAATACTTAGAGTAGCAGCAGCATAGAAGAGGGGGGGAATGCAAATAGCAAATCATCTGGGAAGCCATTTGAGTAGCTGTTCAGGAGTCTTATGGCTTCGGGGGTAGAAGCTGTTTAGAAGCCTTTTGGACCTAGACTTGACGCTCCGGTACCGCTTGCCGTGTGGTAGCAGAGAGAACAGTCTATGACTAGGGTGTCTGGAGTCTTTGGCAATTTTTAGGGCCTTCCTCTGACACTGCCTGGTATAGATGTCCTGGATGGCAGGAAACGTGGCCCCGGTGATGTACTGGGCCGTATGCACTACCCTCTGTAGTGCCTTGTGGAGCCTGAGCAGTTGCCGTACCAGGCAGTGATTCAACCCGTCAGGATGCTCTCGATGGTGCAGCTGTAGAACCTTTTGAGGATCTGAGGACCCATGCCAAATCTTTTCAGTCTCCTGAGGGGGAATAGGTTTTGTCATGCCCTCTTCATGACTATCTTGGTGACCATGTCAGTTTGTTGGTGATGTGGATGCCAAGAAGCTCTCAACCAGCTCCACTACAGCCTCGTCGATGAGAATGGGGGCGAGCTCGATCCTCCTTTTCCTGTAGTCCACAATCTACTTTTTGTCTTGATCAAGTTGAGGGAGAGGTTGTTGTCCTTGCACCACACGGTCAGGTTTCTGACTTCCTCCCTATAGGCTGTCTTGTCGTTGTCGGTGATCAGGCCTACCACTGTTGTGTCATCAGCAAACTTAATGATGGTGTTGGAGTCACACCTGGCCCTGCAGTCATGATTGAACAGGGAATACAGGAGGGGACTGAGCACACCCCCCTGAGGGGCCCACATGTTGAGGATCAGCGTGGCGGATGTCTTGTTACCTACCCTCACCACCTGGGGGTGGCCCGTCAGGAAGTCCAGGATCCAATTGCAGAGTGAGGTGTCTAAGTCCCAGGGTCCTTAGCTTAGTGATGAGCTTTGAGGGCACTATGGTGTTGAATGCTGAGCTGTAGTCAATGAATAGCATTCTCACATAGGTATTACTTTTGTCCAGGTGGGAAAGGTGCAGTGTGGAGTGCAATAGAAATTGCATCATCTGTGGATCTGTTGGTGCAGTATGCAAATTGGAGTGGGTCTAGGGTTTCTAGGAGAATGGTGTTGATGTGAGCCATGACCAGCCTTTCAAAGCATTTCATGGCTAGAGATGTGAGTGTAATGGGTCGGTAGTCATTTAGGCAGGTTACCTTAGTGTTCTTGGGCTCAGGAACTATGGTTGTCTGCTTGAAATATGTTGATATTACAGACTCAGACATGGAGAGGTTGAAAATGTCAGTGAAGAAACTTGCCAGCTGGTCAGCGCATGCTCGGAGTACACGTCTTGGTAATCCGTCTGGCCCTGCAGCCTTGTGAATGTTTACCTGCTTAAAGGTCTTATTCACATTGGCTGCGAAGAGCGTGATCACACAGTCATCTGGAACAGCTGATGCTCTCATGCATGTTTCAGTGTTATTTGCCTTGAAGCGAGCACAGAAGTTATTTAGCTCGTCTGGTAGGCTCGTGTCACTGGGCAGCTCTCGGCTCTGCTTCCCTTTGTAGTCTGTAACAGTTTGCCAGGCCCTGCCACATCCGACGAGCGTCGGAGCCGGTGTAGTACGATTCAATCTCAATCCTGTATTGACGCTTTGCCAGTTTGATGGTTCGTCGGAGGGCATAGCGGGATTTCTTATAAGCTTCCGGGTTAGAGTCCCACTCCTTGAAAGTGGCAGCTCTACCCTTTATTTAGCTCACTGCGAATGTTGCCTGTAATCCAATCGTCATATTAGAGTAAAAGCAAAGATATCGTAATAGAAAATTAAAAGTGAAAGTCACCCAGTAAAATACTACTTCAGTAAAAGTCTAAAAGTATTTGGTTTTAAATATACATTAAGTATCAAAAGTAAATGTAATTGCTAAAATATATTTAAAAAGTAAAAGTATAAATAATTTCACCTTGCTTATATAAAGCAAACCAGATGGCACGATTTCCTTGTTTTTTAAATTTACAGATAGCCAGGGGCAAACTCCAACACTCAGACATAATTTACAAATGATTTGTGTTTAGTGAGTCCACCAGATCAGATGCAGTAGGGATGACCAGGGATGTTCTCTTGATAAGTGTGTGAATTGGACCATTTTCCTGTCCTGATAAGCATTCGAAATGTATGGAGTAAAAAGTACATTATTTTGTTCAGGAATGTAGTGAAGTAAAAGTAAAAATTGTCAAAAATATAAATAGTAAAGTACTAAAGTAGTAATAATCTACTTATGTAGTAGTTTAAAGTAGTTTTACTTAAGTACAGCAATGGAATTTAGTTCAACTACCACCAAGCTACTGCAAAATGTACATGTAGTCCACGACTCCCCAACAATGGTCAGCTGACACAGTCGGAATTCAACGATACCATTTGAGTTGCACTTTCATGGATCATTTAGAATTGACCTCAAAATTCCACATTTAGCCAGTTATCCCTGGTGTTACTTAACAGGACTAGATGTTCTGCCCTCTTCCCAGGGTTTTCCTGTCAGCCTGTTGTGTGGAGTGAGCTGTGAGCTGGACACAAAGGGGTGGGATAAGTCAGAGAGGATAATGGCTGAAGTATAATGAAAGTTATTTGTTGGAAAAATCTCCACCAAGTTGACCCGAAACAGTTTCACTGACATTACAAAATCTGGCTTTTCTGCAGAGGAGTTGTCTCACCTTCTGTACACCATTGGCTGTTTATCCTCCCTGTGCAAATAAACCAGCTTATTTATCAAATGCCAGCCCAGCCAAACGCTCCTTATTAAAACAGGAAAAACAGAATTAGCTCTATTTGAGTGAGGAGTTTGGTAGGATCAGGATGTTCAGATCACATCATATTTATACAAAACATACCCGTGGGAACACAAACAGGTCTTTTTTTAAAGCAGACACATAAAGCTACACAATCAAATGCACAACAATAATACAAACTGTTATTCCTTGGTTTCTTTTCTTCATTTTCCCAACTATGAGAATCAGAGAGATGCCTAGATATCACAAGGGTGAAATTATGACCTCAAGTGGGCCCTTTATTTGAAGCATGCTATGTATCTGGCACCACATGTCCATAGTTGGCCCATATTATCTCCTGACTGTAGACATTACAGCTGAGATCACACACTAATCATCAAGGCCCAGACAGATCAGACAGACACACTGAGAAATACTAGCTATCTTGAGCTGAACGTTGAAATCATTTCTGTACACATACACACAGACTAATGGGAAATCTCAAGGATTAAGATAACTAAGAGAACTGGCTTATTAACTACCAAAGCTGACAAAACTGCTGACAACAAGTAGATGTAAAAACGTCTGTTTTGAATGAATCTAGATCACCACTCCCTCGTGTGGTAGGATATTGCTGAGGATATCAACCATCTACACTCTCTCACTCCCTGGACAAAACAATACTGAATCTAGCCTTTTGGGGCCCAAAGGAATTCTACTGTTTTTGCTATGGGGCTCGACTAATTTACAAATCTAACAATTGTTAGCTGACATGGGCTAATTGAGTGATTGTCAGTGACTCACATAACAAGAGAAAAACTGCTGATGCACAACCAAATGTCAAACTTGCACCTTGTAAGTTATACAATTCTAACTCTCAACAGTAAAAAATGTTTTTTGCAGTTTTAAAGTGTGTTTTTTCCCCCCATCAAAATCTGTCAGTTTAAGGTAGAGATACCAGATTTTTTTGCGTGGGCTCAATCCACTGCATCCGCCCATGTCTGCCTTCCGCACACGACTCTCTGGAAAGGGGAGACTCTCACGAACACAATGGTGTTCTCCGTTTTTCTCTATGATCACAACAAGCGTCACGGGACTCGTCTGGATGTAACCCATACAAACAAATGGAAGTACAGTGTGAAGGTAGTTTTGCGCCCACAAAACTATGGGGTTTAAATATGTGTAAAAAAAAACGTCCTAGACAAACATTTTAAAACCTTATTCCTTATGATTTATTTTCTTTTTCTATATTTCTTGCAATTTCTGAACGTGTTATTCAATTTGTTTCTATGGGCTATAGCAGTAAATGCCAAATTCAGTATTTATCAGATTATTTTATATCATTTTTTTGGGATACCTAAAGGGCTCATACACATTTTGCCATGGGGCAGAGAATTCTTTTTCGATTTTATGACAAATTGTATGCAATTCTACAAATTTTGCCATGGGGCAGAGATTTTTGTTGTTGCAGTTTTACAGTTAATTTCTTTCAATTCCACATATTTTTCAGTGATTTATGCCATGTTAATGATATCTGAGTGAAAGTGACTATCAAAATCAATGGGGGGCCTCTGGGCACATGCCCTGCGTGAGCGGTCAGTATTCTGCCATTAGTACTGGTTAGATAGCTGGCTAGGCTAACGTACTTATCTAAAAAGTGTTGGCTGACATGGCTAATTGCGTGACTGACATAACAAGAAACAATGTGGTGATGCACAACTTGCACCTTGTGTACTCTACTATTCTAACTCGAAACAATAAGTTCAGACCTGACTGAGTTACTGCAAAAAAAAAAAAAGTGATATATATTTGTATTTTTGGTCTGGGGTTCCCTAGTGTCCTGGGGCCCTAAGCGACCACTTACATCATTTATGCCTGGAGCCAGTCCAAACTTCATAAAAGGGATGTCAATGTTATTGTTCATGAAATCATCTCCCATCCATGATAAAATCAAACCCAGGTCAGTTAACAAAGTCCTGTATCGTAGATTCCCAACCTAGATTCCTCTGTCTCCGCTTAGTCTCTCCTCATCAGTGCTCTTCAGTAAGGATGAGGAGAGCTGACATTGTTGTGATGCAGGCATCTGTAAAACGTCAGGAGACTAGTTTGCCTGGCAAGAGACAGAAGGGAGGGTGTCATTAAAATGGGGCTTTAGCATTGTAATTTAATGCCACCCCTGCACTCTTTACTGCCACTGCTGCACACACTTGAATAGTTTCAGATGGAGCGTGATCCACAGCAAACATCCCCCTTATCGCTGTAAAATCATACTAAACTAATATACCAGCCCTTTTCTCAGCTCTGCTGTTTGCAAATCAAGGAGTGTGAGAGAGCAGATCTTTAATCAATCACGCAGTTCGTCTGCATACCTTCTGCAATGTTGACAGACCTGCCTTTTGGGGAGCTGACACGTAGATGCCACTGCAAATAACACAATCCATGTGGTATTTAGTGTAGCTGGACAGCCACTGCAGGTAGGGCTTTACCAACCTCCCCCTGCACGTTTAAACACATTTTCTGACCTATTCAATGTCTTTCTACAGGTCACTCTGACATCTTTGTTCATTGTTCTCAAGACAGATCAAACACAGCTTGAAAAGCTTGAAAACGTGTTTATGTGATTTCATTGCTAACAATGAAATGGCATAATTAAGAATAGTGTTTTCTTCCAAACTTCTAATTGCAGTAATTCTCTGAGCATGGTTTGGACTATATATAATTATTAAAGAATCTGGTTAAAGGACTTCGTCCCAGCATGGTCAGTGTGGTTCTTTCTAAAGAGACAGTGTGTGGTCAAGTAAGTCTTATGATCATGTACGTAATGAGCTTGAGCCAGCATTCCTTCTGCTTTCTGTGTCGAAAAATCGAATGAATGATCCTGCCAGTAACCACAGAATAATCTTGTGTGGACCTGGTTACGCTGTTACCAAGGGAGATCATCTTGGCTTTTTAAGCCTTTTAGTGTAATTCATTTGTTTTGGTTATTACATGCCAGTTACACATTTAGAGTGAAACACAGCTTGCTTTGCGAATAGTTGATTCTACAGGCTATATTATAATACCATCTGAAAACAGATAAAGTGACAACTATAACAAGTGAGCTGGAGGTGTTGCACTGTGAAGCCACAATCTGTAGATGTCAAAATGAAGCCATGTCAGTGTCAATAGGGGAACACATGTCACCCATGGAATGTAAAAAATATAATATCATTGTTAAGAGCGTCAGAACTACACAGAAAACACATCCGTCAGGAGAGCTTTAGATCATATGTCGGTGGAACTTGCAGTGAAATGAGACATCGGTTCTAATGACAGATCTAAGGAACTGTGCACTCATTACTTGATGAGGTTTTTAAATGTAACCTTTATTTAACTAGGCAAGTCAGTTTAGAACAAATTATTATTTACAATGACAGCCAATGGCAACAATGGGTTTACTGCCTTGTTCAGGGGCAGAACAATAGATTTAAACCTTGTCGGCTCAACCTTTCAGTTACTAGCCCAACGCTCTAACCACTAGGCTACCATGCCGCCTGAGATGTCCTTGAACAAGTCCAATTTGTTATTATTAATCCATTGAGAAATGTTCTATGAGTGTTATGAGATGCTGTTGAAAGGGTACTTACAGTACAGTAGTCGATTGGCAGGTGCTGACTGATGCTTTTCAGGGGAACCAAGAGTACATTCCAAAAGCAAAAGGACAAGAACTCACTTAGTGACAAAAATCTTTAAAAAAAAATATATATATACTTTCCCAACAATTAAAAAAAATCTGAAACACTGAATAATTCTCTATCATTCCATGTATTCTGTGAAAATGGTACCCATATGTTTTTTGGATATACACTGTACTGCTGGTATTGTACAAAAACATATCTGTCATCAATTAACCCCCTGCACACACACACACACACACACACACACACACACACACACACACACACACACACACACACACACACACACACACACACACACACACACACACACACACACACACATCAACCATAATGAAATGTTTTCCAGTAAGACATGTCAGCACCAGTAAAACTCTGTAAAGGAGCAGCGAACCCACAAGTTGAGCCGAGTCCAACCAACCAGACTGGCATCCACAGCCTTGTGCTGTAACAAGGACCCTGTGATGGTTATGGAAGAGAGAGATGGAAGAGAGAGCATACACTTGGCTCACTGGGTTTTCCATTCTGTCATCTACCAGCAGCTTCTAGCTTAGCAACATACAATGGCGCAGTCTTATAAGTCTACTAAACAAAATCTGACTCAAAATAAGTCAGACCACACAAAGATGTATTGTGTCCAATGTAAATTGTAACAGTGTTCGTTAAATTAATTTGACTTGATCTATGATCTAATAAGCAACACTCGCAAAGACAAAAAAACCTCTATAGACACACACACACACACACACACATACACACACACAAAATCAGGCCTGGCTCCAGACCGGAATAACTAATTTCCTGCCTAGTCATTGAGCAGAAACTCTGACGTTCAATGGTGCTTTCCATCATCATGAGGGTTAGCCTAACGAATGGAAAATATGTGTACAGTATATCAAATGAAGGACTACAATATGTAGAAAAAAGAGGTAGGGAAGTGCTGCTTAGGTACACAATAGTAGATTCTGGTAGACAGAGGGTGCTCTTTGGTAAAAGGGGTAAATTGATCATGGTAAAGAAAGGAGGACCAAGACACTCTTCGTATAATTAATAAAAAGACCATTATTTGTATGGAATTGTCACACCTATTCCTGTTGCCTCCTGATACTTTGCCATTGGACAAACAGATAACAATCAGGGACAAACATGTACAATATAATGGTTTCGCAAGTGAGCAGTCAAAATGTCCTTCAGTATAACAGCAGTATCTTTTCACTCAACAGATAGAAATGACCTTATGACATATTTGTCAAGCACAACCGAATATTATCCAACTAGCAGGTTACGTCAAACCAAATAAGATAGAAGTGGAAGACCAAGGTTTTCATTACAAAGTTGTATCACAGTGACATTGTACTTCCAAGTCTAAGTCTACAGGCTACAGTGTGGAATGCATGTGGATTCCTGTTGTCAAAACACTGATTGAAGTGTTTTGGAGTAACTAAGTATTTCAGATCTTGGTTTCGGTAGCCAAGGAAATGAGTGAGGGAGTTAAGATCTCCCCTTGGCCCTAACCTCTGACTTGTGTGATACGCTACATCCGCATGCAGCCACACACACAATAAACCCATCCAAATTACTGGCTTTGTTCTTCAAAAGTTATAAGGCATGGGGAAGCTGTTGCCACAGTAGCTCCAAAGTTTAGGGCAAAACACACAATGTAAAAAGGGGAAGTTTTGAGCAGACAGTCATACTGTAGCCAACACGTGCATAATTATTATAATATATGCTTGAACCAAGTAATATTTCCACTTACCTTAGTGCTTAATAATGCTTACATATTTTGCAATACTCATCTCACATAATATATATCCCATTTAGCAGACGCTTTTGTCCAAAGCGACTTACAAGTCAGCTGGGGCCACTAATTTTACATATGGGTGGTCCCAGCGGGAATCGAACCCACGACGCTTGGCGTTGCAAGCGCCATGCTCTACCGACTGAGCCGACTGAGCCACACAGGACCCACATGTATATTTGTTTATTTTATTGAACCTTTATTTAACTTTATTCTGTCCTATTCTACTGTATCTTAGTCTACGCTCTTACATTGCTCGTCCAAATATTTATATATTCTTTATTCCATTCCTTTACTTTAGATTGTGTGTATTGTTAGATATTACTTGTTAGATATTACTGCACTGTTGGAGATAGAAACACAAGCATTTTGTTACACCCGCAATGACATCTGCTAAACACGTGTATATAACAAATAAGATTTGATTTGGATGGATATTCTCCACTCAGAACAGACCAAACACCTTTTCTACCACAGATTTTGCATCACACAAGCATAAAATTGCCTTTATCCTCTTTGGGACGTGGGAAATGTCCGTATGAGGGAGAATCTGTCTAGTTTTACTATCGTTGTTGGGACTTTTGAAGATTGAAGAACCAACAAACACAATAAACCCCTCCACTCAGAATGAAACAAACACATTTACACCTTTATTTACCAAATATAGTAAATGGCATCATATTAAGGTCATCATGCAATGGGATTAGCATAGTGAATATAGGCATACATTCACTGTGCTAATCCTATTCTACTGTATTTTAGTCTATGCTCTTACATTGCTCGTCCAAATATGTATCTATTATTGATTCCATTCCTTTACGTGGAATGTGTGTATTGTTACTTGTTCGATATTACTGCACTGTTGGAGATAGAAACGCAAGCATTTTGTTACACCCTCATTAATAACTTTTGAAAACCTCTCATTCCGTCAATTAGGCCTAGCCTGCTCTCCAGTGGTGATAGAGTGATCGACACCACGACAAATCACGAAAACACGATGCGCAGCATGCACGCGGATACTTGTGTGCCGGCGTCTCCATCCAGGATCCTGGCAGTTGTTCTCCAACATGTCGACGTCAGGTGATAATTATGTTAGCTAAATTCTGCATGGGCCGTTTTTTTAGAAAGGGATGGATTCACCGTTTTGAAATGCATACTTTTTCCGGGTGTGTCGACTTCACATGCTTTGTGTCAGGAGGGACTGTATCGTGGCGGACGCTGCAGGGAGGGAGTGGGCATGGAACCATGTGAACATCGCACTTTACAGGGTAACGTTATTTTTCTCCGAAGACCAGCTGGTCCTTATGCACAGGAATGATCATGCGCCACCATAGATAGTGTGCAACTGTCGCAGTTCCAAACAAACTATGTCAACACAATAAGTTATATCTGCGGGGTTTTAGAAATATGTACCCAAAGTTATATAGACACTTGATCTGACATCTATGTAAACAAAGAGTAGACCGCTGGCTAGCCTACGTTGACAGTGTCTGGGGCATGCGTAGTAGACCAGGGGCCTGTTGCACAAAAGTAGAATTAAGACATCCGGGATAAATGACTCAGCTGAGCTCAATGAAGCCAAAACATGTGCGTCCAGGCTTAATTGGTTGCACAAAGACCAAGCCAGGATGAGCAGACACGGATTCATTAAGCCAGGTGAAACCAATCCTGGATAGGTGCGCGCTCACGGCTCACTCAAATAGACCCCGCCACAGATCACAGATTAACTGATTTACCATGGCAACTAGAGCCGCGTACTTTTCCCCGTCAGAAGCACAAATCCTCATGGAGGCATACGAGGAGGTAAAAGATATAATTAAGAAGAAAGGCAACACCGCCACAGTGATAAAGCAAAGAGAAAAAGCGTGGCAAAGTATTGCAGACCGCCTGAATGCGTAAGTAGTGCACAATTACACACTCACCGCTCCGCTGAAACATCACAATTACAATTCAAATATTTAATTCACATCTCCAAAAATGCAGTTGTACTGTAATTATGAAACGGTTAAATTTTTAATTGAAATGCACTGCAGATATGAGTGAAATTGTGTAAAGTAACTCCATCACACTGTATAAAGCTATGATAATTTTTATTTTATTTTTACTGAAAACAAGACAAAAATACCAAGTCATTTTTTGCAGTGTGACTCCATTAAATGTGTGTGTGTGTGTGTGTGTGTGTGTGTGTGTGTGTGTGTGTGTGTGTGTGTGTGTGTGTGTGTGTGTGTGTGTGTGTGTGTGTGTGTGTGTAGATTAAACATGAACGGGCCAAAACGGACATGGCAGCAGGTCAAAATCAAATACAAGAACATTCTGCAGAATGGTATGGTCCCTGACTAATATTTAACAAAGCACAAGCATATATTGTACCCAGAAGGTGCCTGCTCACACATTGTCTGTACTGTTTTAGCAGTGAAAAAGAATACCCACAGACAAGGCACGGGTGGTGGGTCACCAAAGGCTGACCTTACCCCAGCAGAGGACATGGCCTTGGAGCTAAATAAAGGCAGGCCCGTCTTAGAGGGGATCCCGAGGGGAAAGAGACGAGCATAGGTTCCTCCCAAGATGCCACCCGCTTCATTCAAGGTATGTCCTTCCATCTCTACATGGGATACAACCACATTCATATTGAATCAATTTGGACTGTCTGACTTTGGTTTACCTATTGCCTTGCAGTGTCTGGCAGCACTGTGTTCCTGTTAGAGCCACCAGCACAAGCACCAGACGATGCTGATCCAGTGAGTACTCCATCAAAGGCATACTGTAGGCCTGGCATGTCTTGTCTACTAGCTTCAATATGAATCCGATTAAATGTGATAGGGTGAAGGCCCCAGTGCAGCAGCAACAGCACATGATGGAGACGATGAAGAGGAGGAGACCATCTCTCTGGATTCCAGAAGGCATGAGGTATCATGTTAAGACTGTGAAAGTACTATTTACTCTACAATGGTGAGGAGTCCTCATCAAAATCAAAAAATCTAATTTATTTTACAGGACCCAGATGCTATACAGTGGGAAAACCAGCCTGGCAACATAGTGCGTATTAATAAAAGGACACCACATCCTGCCAAATTCCAGCTGCGCTAATTGTATTGTGTTCACAGAGCTCACAAGCTATCAGAAAGTTGTATGGCAACCACCTCCGGTGCCAAATAGAACTGGCAGACATAGACATTCAGTACAAGAAGAAAAAGATGGAAAATCTTGCACTGGAGTCCGAAATAAAAAAGAGGACAATTAGGAAACTGGACCTTGAAATAAAAAAACTTGAGAGGGAGGTGAGATAGGCCTTCAATGTACACTGTATGCTAACTGTAACACAAATGTATTAATCATTATTTTTCTTTCCTCCCCCAGCTCCAAGAAGATGACACAGCTCAAAATAAAAATTAGGTATATTCTCGTAAAGTCAAGTGAGCCATGACATATGAGCTCTTATTGTGAGCACACAGGACGGTGGCATCTTTCTAAGGTTTTTTTTATTTTCCCAGCAATCAGTACAACCAAGTCATCGTTATAAGGCATCGCCCTCTTTTGCCCACCCCCCAGCACCAGGTGTGGCCACTAGCCTATATGAAGGCCCAAAATTGTGTGTTCCTTTCTGCTCTGACAATGGCATGCCCATTCGTGCGAGATGTGGTGGATGAAGAAGCACTTGTGCTGAGGAGAGCCTTCAGGCGAGAAAGGGTCTTCAGGGACCGGTTGGACCCACTGGCCTTCCCTGATGACCATCTATATGAAAGATACAGGTTTTCTGCAGATGGCATCAGGTATCTATGCAGACTACTGGGTCCCAGGATTAAGCACCGCACTGCACGGAGCCATGCACTGAGTGTGGAGCAAATGGTTTGTGTGGCCTTGCGCTTTTTGCTAGTGGAGCCTTCCTGTACTCAGTGGGGGATGCAGAACAGCTGAACAAGGCCACAATTTGCCGCACAATAAGGAGTGTGTGTCTGGCTATCAAAGCATTAGCAGATGTCTTCATCTCCTTCCCTGGCCACAGAAGACTCTGTGACATCAAAGAGGAGTTCTATAGGATTGCAGGTAAGAGGATCTACAAATTACAGGACAACTGTTAACACATAGTAGGATACTCATTACTTTGTGTGACAGGTTTCCCCAATGTCATTGGTGCAGTGGACTGCACACACATAAGGATAAAAGCCCCCTCAGGTGCCCATGAGGCCGATTTTGTGAATAGGAAATCCTTTCACAGCATTAATGTTCAGGTGAACATAACTTTTTGATATTGTCCATTGACGAACACTCTGCATTGCCAGTGATGTGCATTGATTGGTGTAATATTCCTCATCTTATGATTTCAGATGGTCTGCAATGCTGACTGTGTGATCAGCAATGTTGTGGCAAAATGGCCTGGCTCAGTCCATGACTCCAGAATCTTTCGGGCCTCTGAAATCTATCACAAGGTAAGCCACACAACCCCTATTTATAACCATCATGGCTGTGTCAAGAATATCACTGTGTTTATGAGGTAGTAATGATGAGATTTTGTGTTGACAGGTGAATTCTCTGGTGTGTTGCTGGGAGACAGGGGGTATGGCTGCCAGCCTTTTCTCCTGACACCTTTCACAGACCCCCAGGAAGCACAGCAGGCCTACAACAATGCCCATGCCAGGACCAGGGCCAGAGTTGAAATGACCTTTGGCCTCCTGAAGGCACGCTTTCACTGCCTTCACAAATTAAGGGTCAGCCCTGTTAGGGCATGTGATATTACTGTGGCTTGTGCTGTCCTCCACAATGTGGCCTGCCTGAGGAAGGAGAGGGCCCCCAGAGTGCCACCAGCCATGGACTGGGACAATCCGGCAATCTTCCCTGATGACGACAGTGGTCGGCTGCTGAGGGACCAATATGTGTTGAATTATTTTAGTTAGTATGTGTGCTTTCAATTTTGGTTAAATATGTCCTGCGGTGGCAGAGGAATTTGGGTTTTTTTGGGTTCGTTTTTTGACGAATTTGGCCTCTTATGATGTTTGTGCGGTATACTGTGTGTAATACAAGGCTGCAGGGAGGCTACTGCATCCATTCATTTGTCTGTTCAGTTGATGTGTATGGATTTGTCCTGCATTTATTTTAGTGTGCAGACATGCAGGGTGTGTTATATACAGACCTTTGAATGTGTATGTATCATTTTGTATAATATGCTTGGATTCTGTGCTTTCCATCTTGTAGAGTCACTGTGACTTCAGTTTCGAAAGGAGCTGATGGTTTACCTGCTTTGTTTTGTCCTTATTCAATAAAGGAACATAATGTTACACATTGTGTTTTTATATTCATATGGAATGTGTATTTGTTTATATGACAGAGTACTAGGGCCACACTGAAGAAAAAGGATAAAGTCATACATTTATGAGGCTGGTTCTTTCTGCAGAAAAGCTACATTGTTTTTACAGTTTTGATACTTATGACAATGTGATACTTAATATTCTGGCACATCAGCATGTCTTTGTTTATGAAACCATACTGAAGTACAATTTCACGAAATGCCCCACATCTGTCATTTTAACAACTGTCCTCCTTTAAAACAACTGGTTACAATATTATGACTTGTGTTTTTTTTCCCCTCTGTGGCCCTAATATTCTATCATTTTATATATAGCCTTATAGTCTATGGGAAACTGTAAATTATCTAATGATAGCAACATCTAAAAATCATTTTTTTATCCAAAATCATTGAAATTAATGATCACAAACGTTTAAATAATAACAGTGGGTCTAGTTATATGTGATAACAATGTATAGTGAGCAGTGAAATAACTATTGGTTTCCATTTGTGGTGACTGCTGACTGACATTAGGGATGAGATTAAATAGATCGTGGAATTTAGCCTGGTCTGGAGCAGGCTAGCTCCACAGAATAAATCTCCATGGTAATTTATACCATAACATGTCCTCCTGCCCCCTATCCATCTTTAGTGCAACCGGATTACGGATCAATTGAGCCAGGATCACCAAGATATCCTGGCTTAATCCCTTATCCTAGTTTTGTGCAACAGGCCCCAGGGTGGGGGGTAGTTTATGTTTTTGTAGTGCGTCAACATCTGATGGAGGAGGGAATGGTGATGGCCTCATGTCATGCTCTTCTGTAAAGTGAACATCCACATTCCACACGGTTCTGTGACCCATGTGCGGGCTTGGAATGACCCTTAAAAATCGGGCTCTGTTAGTCTCTTTGCAGGGATATTATTTTCCGTCACTGCGAAGTGCAACATACCCAAACACTTTTGCCTGATTCAATCACTTTGGCCCAAAAGCAAGCCACGCTGAGTTGTACACTACTGGGATGGCCAGGTTACCTGTCCACCCTTATTGCTGGAATCATAGTGTAACGACCCTGGGTTTATAAGCGCGGAAATCGACTCTGCCGCACGACCATGCGTTTGCGGCACAGTCGATAGTGTGCCGGACCTCGGGCTCGAATGTCGAGGTTTGGGGGGTGCAGCAGCAGCACTACCATTTTCCTGTCACAGTGAGTCTTGTCAGAAACTTGCAAAAGAGCTGTTTGACCATGATAAAATGTCTCCCTCTCCTCACAGCAGCTAAGAGGAAGGGGAATAAGACCCTATCCCTGACTAACTTCCTGGCAGAGGACAAGGGGTTTAATGCACCCCCAAGTTACCCCAACAAGCCCAAAAGCAGCTGGGCCGACGAGACAGATGACCGAGACACAGAGGGTGAGATTCTTCAGAAAAGGATGCAGCATCAGAGTTATTTTCTTCTCCTTTCTCCAATATGTTGAGTGTTCCCAACCAGGATAAATGTTGTGAAGATTTGGCTACTGTAACTCATGTAGGCCCAATCCTGTTCTGTGACATTCATCTCTGGTCAGTACACCTGTGTTTTGGTATTCATAGTCAACGTGTCAGAACAGCATCTGACCCATCTTATCGTAAGGATCCGTACATACCAAGGCAGCATGATCTTAAAAGGGAAATCTGCAGTTTAAACAATGACAAAAATTGCGACCTCTGCACCTGTTTTTGGTAACTATCTGAGGATTGGGGCTGGAGAAATGTAACCACTCTCAAATTCATAGACAGAGCTATGCATGCAATGACACATCATCCACGAGATCCAAATTATACTTTCAACCATGTTTTGAGGCTATAAAGTGTTTGTTTACAATTACATTGTTTATAAACAATGGAGTAAAAGTGAAAACTGTTACTAGGCCACTCAGGAACATTCAATGTTGACCTGGTAAGCAACTCCAGTGTGTATTTGGCCTTGTGCTTTAGGTTATGGTGCTGCTGAAAGTTGAATTTGTCTCCCAGTGTCTGTTGGAAAGTAGACTGAACCAGGTTTTCCTCTAGGATTTTGCCTGTGCTTAGCTCTATTCCATTTATTTCTATCCCCCCAAAAAACTCGCTAGTCTTTGCCAATTACAAGCACACCCATAACATGATGCAGCCACCATCATACTTGAACATTTGAAAAGTGGTGCTCAGTGATGTGTTGTGTTGCATTTGCACCAAACATAACACTTTGTATTCAGAACATTAAGTTCATTTCTTTGCCACATTTTTTGCAGTTTTACTTTAGTGCTTTATTGCAAAAATGCATGTTTTGGAATATTTGTATTTTGTACAGGCTTTGTTCTTTTCACTCCTTTTACTCTAGGTTAGTATTGTGGAGTAACTGCAATGTTGTTGACCCATCCTCAGTTTTCTCCTATCACAGCCATTAAACTCTGTAACTGTTTTAAAGTCACCATTGGCCTCATGGTGAAATCCCTGAGCACTTTCCATTAAGGTGTATTGTGTGTAGGCGAGAGACACAAAATCTAAATTGAATACATTTTAAATTCAGACTGTAACACAACACAAAGTCAAGGGGTGTGAATACTTTCTGAAGGCACTGTATATTATTCATTTGAAAGTTTAAAAAAATCATGTCCAATCATAGATTGGCCCTTTAACCTCCAATCCCTCTAAATTTCTCCCTTCTCCCTCCAGTACCCACCTCCTGGCATACAGAGGAGGATACTTCCTGGGTCCCAGCAATCGACCGCTCCATCCTGCCCACAGCACCCCGTTCAACCCGGGAGCCAAACGTTGACCGCTCTTGTATTCCTCGCCTTCCTGGGCAACTTGCCCTACGACGTGACTGAGGACTCCATCATGGACTTCTTCAGGGGCGTGGGGGTAAGTGCATGTCACATTTAGCACATGTTTGGCCCTACCCAAAACATAACTTTTAAGCCTAAATCTGTTGTGTTACACAGTTAATTCCTTTTGTGGGTCCTCTGTAGCTCAGTTGGTAGGGCATTGCACTTGTAATGCCAGGATAGTGGGTTTGATTCCCAGGTCCACCCGTACGTAATATGTATGCAGGCATGACTGTAAGTCTCTTTGGATGAAAGCATCTGCTGAATGGCATACATTATTATAAGCCCCCAAACTGAAATCTGGACCTTGAAGGCAGTTACCCTGCTTTTTTCTTTCTTTCGTTCTAACCCTCCAATCAGGGACTGATTTAGACCTGGGACACCAGGTGGGTGCAATTAATTATCAGGCAGAACAGAAAAGCAGCAGTAGTCCGGACCTCGTAGAGTAAGATTTAAATACCCCTGTTATAAAGTATTTGCCAACTTGCTGCTAGTATTTGTTCATTTAAACCCAGACATACTATATCTTTGTTTGACTCTGTCTGTCTGTCTAGATCAGTGCAGTACATCTTCCTAGAGAACCCAGTAACCAAGACCACTCAAAGGGTTTTGGCTATTTATTTATTTTTTACCTTTATTTTACTAGGCAAGTCAGTTAAGAACAAATTCTTATTTTCAATGACGGCCTAGGAACAGTGGGTTAACTGCCTGTTCAGGGGCAGAACGACAGATTCTGTACCTTGTCAGCTAGTGGATTTGAACTTGCAACCTTTCGGTTAATGGCCCAATGCTCTAATCACTAGGCTACACTGCCGCCCCTATGCTGAATTTGATGATGTGGAATCTCTCCTGAGTGCCTCGAGTCTAAATAAAGAGGTTAGTCCAATATACAAAGTGAGCTTCAAGGAAAATAGTCCATAGGTTTAGCCACTAGCTGGTGAAATGGCAGTCAATAGGTTTGGCCACTAGATGGCACATGTCATCCATTACTTTTTTAATGTTGTTTGCTCTTCTTCCTCCATGCAGAACTTCGGAAACAGAAGGATCCTTGTGGACATTGCAGATTGGTCTTGTTGGATTTGACATTTTGAACATTGAGATAATAAAGACATGATAGATCAGACGCATGGTATATTAAGGAGTGAGATCTGTAGAAAGAGAGTGGCTGTGGAATGTGTTGGGTGGACGGGAGGAGCTCAACGGATTGCTATTGGGGAGATGGATGGACATCTGTGGACTAGAAGGAGGAGGGGTTGAGGTCAGGAGGTGAGGTCAGATCCCCTGGAGGTAAAGGTTTTACTACCCTTTTCCTGTGGAACCATAAGATTTAAGGATTGGAAAGAAGGAGGAGTGTCTTAAGGGGGATGTATATAACTGTGATGGTGAGAAATGTTGGTCTGTCTGACCCTTTGAGCAGAATTAAATTTGGTTAAAGCTTCTCTAGAGTCCGTGAGTTATTTACTCTGAAAGATAAGAACCTAACAGTCTAAAGACAAAGGTGTGAATCTTATGTTTGTGTAGCTACAGTACAAAAGCTGAAGAACATACATACGCACATCTAGGTACTTTTTTGCAGGTGATGGAGTTATAGGCGACCTCATGAAAAAGGAAAACGCCACACGATGCTGCTCATGCTCCCAGGTGATTTTGTTGCAACATTTCGACCCTTAGGTCTTCATCCCTTATGTCTTATCCCAAGATGGCATAGCAGTCAGACGTCCTTTGTCCTCGTCTTGGTGTATATATTTACACCTTTCTTCGCATATCTTATTTTATTCTCCAAAAACTCAACTTCAAAACACTCTCCTGCAACCGGCCTCACCAATTTAAAAAAAAAAAAACGTTATTATTTACCTCAAATCTGAAATCCACAATAGAAGCTAGCCAGAAGCTAGCCAGTTTACTGGCTAACGTTTGTATTCTGCTAACCACTGTTTATGGTCATCAGCTATCCTTTAGCTCGAAAATCTATCGCCAGTTTTGTACAACGCGACTCAGACCAGAACATACCGGACCTATTTTTCTTTCCATATCCCTGGATTTCAACCGCAAGCTCTGGACATTTACACCTGGATCTCGCAGCTAGCTAGCTGCTATCCGTGTAACTATTGGCTTACATCGATCCCGGAGCAAACATCAATCATTCCGGAGCTAGCCAGCTGAAGAGTTCCATCAGCCACTCCTGGGCAACAATCACCTATCCGGACCCGTTTCAGAGCTCGTGCTACTAGGCGACCTAAACTGGAACATGCGTAACACCCCAGCTATCCTACAATCTAAGCTTGATGCCCTCAATCTCACAAAAATTATCAATGAACCTACCAGGTACCACTACAAAGCCGTAAACACGGGCACCCTCATAGATATCATCCTAACAAACTTCCTAGAAGGATATTGATCTCATCCCGTCAGTAGAGGATGCCTGGTTAATTTTTAAGAATGCCTTCCTCACCATCTAAAAAAGCATGCCCCATTCAAGAAATTTAGAACCAGGAACAGATATGGCCCTTGGTTCTCTCCAGACCTGACTGCCCTTAACCAACACAAAAACATCCTATGGCGTTCTGCATTCGCATCGAACAGCCCCCGTGATATGCAACTTTTCAGGGAAGCTAGAAACTAATATACACAGGCAGTTAGAAAAGCCAAGGCTAGCTTTTTCAAGCAGAAATTTGCTTCTTGCAACACTAACTCCAAAAAGTTCTGGGACACTGTAAAGTCCATGGAGAATAAGAACACCTCCTCCCAGCTGCCCTCTGCACTCAGGATAGGAAACACTGTCACCACTATAATCACTATAATTGAGAATTTCAATAAGCATTTTTCTACGGCTGGCCATGCTTTCCACCTGGCTACCCCTACCCCGGTCAACAGCACTGCACCCCCCACAGCAACTCGCCCAAGCCTTCCCCATTTCTCCTTCTCCCAAATCCAGTCAGCTGATGTTCTGAAAGAGCTGCAAAATCTGGACCTCTACAGATCAGCCGGGCTAGAAAATCTGGACCTTTTCTACAATTATCTGCCGAAATTGTTGCCACCCCTATTACTAGCCTGTTCAACCTCTCTTTCGTGTCGTCTGAGATTCCCAAAGATTGGAAAGCAGCTGCGGTCATCCCCCTCTTCAAAGGGGGGGGACACTCTTGACCCAAACTGCTACAGACCTATATCTATCCTACTCTGCCTTTCTAAGGTCTTCAAAAGCCAAGTCAACAAACAGATTACCGACCATTTCGAATCCCACCGCTATGCAATCTGGTTTCAGAGCTGGTCATGGGTGCACCTCAGCCACGCTCAAGGTCCCAAACGATATCTTAACCGCCATCGATAAGAAACAATACTGTGCAGCCATATTCATTGACCTGGCCAAGGCTTTCGACTCTGTCAATCACCACATCCTCATTAGCAGACTCGACAGCCTTGGTTTCTCAAATGATCTCCTCGCCTGGTTCACCAACTACTTCTCTGATAGAGTTCAGTGTGTCAAATCGGAGGGTCTGTTGTCCGGGCCTCTGGCAGTCTCTATGGGGGTGCCACAAGGTTAAATTCTTGGACCGACTCTCTTCTCTGTATACATCAATGATGTCGCTCTTGCTGCTGGTGAGTCTCTGATCCACCTCTACGCAGACGACACCATTCTGTATACTTCTGGCCCTTCTTTGGACACTGTGTTAACAACCCTCCAGGCGAGCTTCGATACCATACAACTCTCCTTCCGTGGCCTCCAAGTGCTCTTAAATACAAGTAAAACTAAATACATGCTCTTCAACCGATCGCTGCCTGCACCTGCCCGCCTTTCCAAAATCACTACTCTGGACGGCTCTGACTTAGAATATATGGACAACTACAAATACCTAGGTGTCTAGTTAGAATGTAAACTCTCCTTCCAGTCTCACATCAAACATCTCCAATCCAAAGTTAAATCTAGGATTGGCTTCCTATTTCGCAACAAAGCATCCTTCGCTCATGCTGCCAAACATAGCCTTGTAAAACTAACCATCCTACCAATCCTCGACTTCGGCGATGTCATTTACAAAATAGCCCCCAATACCCTACTCAATGAATTGGATGCAGTCTATCACAGTGCCATCCATTTTGTCACCAAAGCCCCATATACTAGCCACCACTGCAACCTGTACGTTCTCGTTGGCTGAACTACAAAAATCTCTGAAACTGGAAACACTTATCTCCCTCACTAGCTTTAAGCACCAACGGTCAGAGCAGCTCACAGATTACTGCACCTGTACATAGCCTATCTATAATTTAGCCCAAACAACTACCTCTTTCCCTACTGTATTTATTTATTTATTTTGCTCCTTTACACCCCATTATTTCTATCTCTACTTTGCACATTCTTCCACTGCAAATCAACCATTCCAGTGTTTTACTTGCTATATTGTATTTACTTCGCCACCATGGCCTTTTTTTGCCTTTACCTCCCTTATCTCACCTCACTTGCTCACATTGTATATATACTTATTTTTCTACTGTATTATTGAATGTATGTTTGTTTTACTCCATGTGTAACTCTGTGTTGTTGTATGTGTCGAACTGCTTTGCTTTATCTTGGCCAGGTCGCAATTGTAAATGAGAACTTGTTCTCAACTAGCCTACCTGCTTAAATAAAGGTGAAATAAATCAAATAAAAAATCAGGAATGCATGTCCTAGGTTGGAGTGGAAGGACCTACAGTTGAAGATGACATACACCTTAGCCAAATATATTTAAACTGAGTTTTTCACAATTCCTGACATTTAATCCAAGTAAAAATTCCCTGTTTTAGGTCAGTTAGGATCACCACTTTATTTTAAGAATGTGAAATGTCAGAATAATAGTAGAGAGGGATTTATTTAAGCATTTATTTATTTCATCACATTCCCAGTGGGTCAGAAGTTTACATACACTCAATTAGTATTTGGTAGCATTGCCTTTAAATTGTTTAACTTGGTTCAAACATTTCGGGTAGCCTTACCACAATACGTTGGGTGAATTTTGGCCCATTCCTGGTGTAACTGAGTCAGGTTTGTAGGCCTCCTTGCTCTCACAAGTGTTTTCAGTTCTGCCCACAAATATTCTATGGGATTGAGGTCAGGGCTTTGTGATAGCCACTCCAATACCTTGATTTTGTTGTCCTTAAGCCATTTTGCCACAACTTTGGAAGTATGCTTGGGGTCATTGTCCATTTGGAAGACCCATTTGCGACCAAGCTTTAACTTCCTGACTGATGTCTTGAGATGTTGCTTCAATATATCCACATAATTGTCCCTCCTCATGATGCCATATATTTTGTGAAGTGCACCAGTCCTCCCTGCAGCAAAGCACCCCCACAACATGATGCTGCCACCCACGTGCTTCACGGTTGGGATGGTGTTCTTCGGCTTGCGAGCGTCCCCCTTTTTCCTCCAAACATAACGATGGTCATTATGGCTAAACAGTTCTATTTTTGTTTCATCAGACCAGAGGACATTTCTCCAAAAAAATGATCTTTGTCCACATGTGCAGTTGCAAACCGTAGTCTGGCTTTTTTTATGGCAGTTTTGGAGCAGTGGCTTCTTCCTTGCTGAGCAGCCTTTCAGGTTATGACGATATAGGACTCGTTTTACTGTGTATATAGATACTTTTGTACCTGTTTCCTCTAGTGTCTTCACAAGGTCCTTTGCTGTTTTTCAGGGATTGATTTGCACTTTTTGCACCAAAGTAGGTTCATCTCTAGGAGACAGAACGCCTCTCCTTTCTGAGCGGTATGACGGCTGCGTGGTCCCATGGTGTTTATACTTGCGTACTATTGTTTGTACAGATGAACGTGGTACCTTCAGGTATTTGGATATTTCTCCCAAGGATGAACCTTGTGGAGGTCTACAATTTGTTTTCTGAGGTATTGACTGATTTCTTTTGATTTTCCCGTGATGTCAAGCAAAGAGGCACTGAGTTTGAAGGTAGGCCTTGAAATACATCCACAGGTACACTTCCAATTGACTCAAATGATGTCAATAAGCCTATCAGAAGCTTCTAAAACCATGACATAATTTTCTGGAATTTTCAAAGCTGTTTAAAGGCACAGTCAACTTAGTGTATGTAATCTTCTGATCCACTGGAATTGTTATACAGTGAAATAATCTGTCTGTAAACAATTGTTGGATAAATTACAGGTCTTGCACATAGTAGATGTCCTAACCGACTTGCCAGAACTATAGTTTGTTAACGAGAAATTTGTGGAGTGGTTGAAAAAATGAGTTTTAATGACTCCAACCTAAGTGTATGTAAACTTCCGACTTCAACAGTATTACTGAGGTTGGTGTATTTATTCCAGGCCCTGCCAATTTCAATTCCATCCAACTTTTGTAATAAAATAAATGGCCTGCTCTCCAACTTTTGTAATAAAATAAATGGCCTGCTCTCCAACTTTACTTGGAATGGAAATAACTCAAGATTCAAATGGACTGTTTTACACTTGCTACATTCCCGACAGAATGCACACAGAAATGTCACATTTGGAGATGCAAAGAGCACAACGGAACCCTATTACATGTGCTGGTCATGTGACTAACATCTTTTGGAGATAATGTCTGCGATAGCATGTCATTGTGTCTCGGAATTTACATCCATCCATCTCCACGATTTATGTCTGTTGGGAAATGTAAATATTGGTGATCGATGTCAGAGTAATTTTTGAAATCTAGATCTAATTGCTGCAAAACAATGTATACCCATCGATTGGAAAGCCTCATGCTCACCGTCAATACCAAACTGGAGGGTTGACAATCTAGTAACCTCCCTTTAGATTCTGTATTATTATAAAGTTAAACAAAAACTGAGAATATTTGACAAACATTGGAAAATATATGTTGATCACATTCGACTTTTGTATAGTGGGTGTTGTGTTTTTGTTATGTTGTTTGTGAAGTCTTGTAGTATGACTAATATTGTATTTTTGCCGCTTCCCTCGGGTAGTTTTGACTGTCGGAGGACAGGATAGCTACTGGCAAGATGGCTACCGACAGGATAGCTACTGACGGGATGACACCAGGGTAGTGTGGATTGCTATGATGACCGTGGTGGTGACCGATACGAGAGACCGGAGGAAAGCCGTTGTGACCGAGGTGAGAAGGTTTTAAATAAAATTGTCATTCTTAATGTGCACTGGCCCAGCCACACAGTACCAGGGTGTACATTAAACCTCTCTCCTTTTTTTTGTCCTCTATGTTCATACCCAGGTGCTGTGGAGAGGCCCAAGTTGATACTGAAACCCCGTAGCCTACCTAAAGAGGTGGAGCAGAGCAGCGCCCCGTCTGCCCACTCGGACAGGGCTGCCTCCATCTTCGGTGGGGCCAAGCCAGTGGACACCGCTGCCAAGGAGAGAGAGGTGGAGGAGAGGCTGAAGAGGGAACAGGAAAAACTGCAGCGAAAGCTAGAAGACAGAATCACAGACCACAATCCCAGAGAGAGGTATGTTACGAAAGGGAAGAAGATCATAGGCTAACATGAGGAAATGGAGTATGTCTGTAGAATAATCTTCAATTATACTGTGTTATGTTATCTTTGACTCATTGATCCTGACCATCCCTCAGGCACCCCAGCTGGCGCAGTGAGGACAAACCTGCAGGACGCTCTCAGACTGGCAGTGAGTCTTCCCAAACCAGGCAACCGTGGCCAATCTGGCAGAGGTGAGCAATTTACTGGTTATGATGGGTAATTAAGTCAGCGACGATATCAGTACTCTATTCAATGAGACACCTTCAGAGGGTAATGTTGTGGTTCAAGCAGGCTCCTTTTCCAGGGTTGGTATAAAAGCAGGACACTCATTTCCTGTTGGACATTTGTTGACATAGGACAACATACTCCATTTCCTCATGTTTTTATTTTATTCTTCCTCTCCGATTCCCAGCCTCCAAGCGCAGGGAGAGCGAGCGCTCGGTGGACAGTGGGCGTGAAGAGGAGCCCTCCTCCCCTGTGGCAGAGCCCTCCCAGACAAGACAGTCCGCCTCGCTCCACCTCTCAAGGAGAACGCCTGGGCCAAGAGGACCACACCCGTTGGGGGCTCCAGTGAGGGCGAGGCCCGGCCACCATCTCCCCCGCAATGACACACCCCTACAGCTCACCAGGTTAGAGGTCAACCCGTAGATTAATTCTATGGTACACTTCACCCTACAATCCACGGTCCCCTAACACCTAGAACAGGAATGCCCAACCCTATTTGTTTGTTATTCTAGCAATCCACCTAACTGAAGGTAGTTTTATTGCACCTAACTGAAGGTAGTTTTATTGCACCTAACTGAAGGTAGTTTTATTGCACCTAACTGAAGGTAGTTTTATTGCACCTAACTGAAGGTAGTTTTATTGCACCTAACTGAAGGTAGTTTTATTGCACCTAACTGAAGGTAGTTTTATTGACATCAGTCCTTTTTGTATTGTCCCGCTCCTCTAGCTTAGCTGAGGATGAAGTGCCTCAGGCAGATAAAGAAGGTAAGCAGTGATTGCTGACAAACTGAATGTAACTGCTATATTCAGGTTTGAGGGATTTTCAAACGTTTCAATTGAAAAACTGATCTAGTTTTTTCCCCCAATTCTCTTCAGAGGTCGATCGCAGCGAATAGATACAGTTTGCAGCCTTGACATAATGGACACAGACCCACATGACAGTATGGAGGACAATGCATAGGGAGGGTGAATGAAAGAAGTGAAGAAGATGGAAGATGCAAAGAATGAGGTCTGCCCAGCAACCTGACTGGAGCAGCTCTACAGCTCCCTTCCTGCTAACCTGCTGAAAGAGAAACCCACCCCACTGCCGGCTGGCTGCACCTTCAAGATTGGCCCTAAACATAGAGAAATACTAGTCTGGGTACCAGTCTTTTTAGCTAACATTCCACTTCTTGTCACTCCTGACAATTTTCCAAATCTTTGGCAAGGAGTGGTATCTAAACAGAGACAGCAACCAGGCTAGGGAAATGCTGGACTGGTTTTTAATAAGGTTGAATTTGTCATTATAAAAAAAATGTAAAAGGTGTGGTTGAGAGATGTGTAGCTACATGTGTCTTCACCACCCGCCAGTCTAGATGTTGGACTATGTAGGTTCTCTGAGCTCTAAACCTGGTTATACTAATGCTGGAGGGTCTATCTCAGAGGGACAGACTGGAGTTTTAAATAAAAGAAAAGACAGGAAAGTCCCCTGCTTTAGGGGGCTTTTGCTGACATACATTAACAAAAACAATGTACTGTGAGGGATGCGATGTTTGTGTTTCTCTGATCATCATCTGTAGCCGTCATTAACTGGACCTTTTCAGCCACCGTCCCAATATACCGCCAATGGCTTCCTCTCCAGAAAGGAAACCGCTTCCTTCCTTACGCCTCATCTGGACCTGCCTGAAAATCTCCTGGCAACCATGTCATGAACTGTCCTAAACGTATTGGAGGCATGATCTTCACTCACTCTTATCCATAGGCCATGTGTTGAATGGAATTGAATGCAGAGGGTGTTTTTAACATTGTATGTACTGTATGTAACCCCACTATCACAAGTGAAGAAGCACATCTCATTGGATGTTTGTTTCTCTATGTAACGTGCATGACTGTGGAAACAGACTCATGTGGTTCTTTAAGCCATGGGAATGTTGAGATGGATTTAATCAACTCCATGTGGGTAGGTCACAGAGTGGGAGAGATTTACCAAAGTGGATGTAAGGAATGTATTTTATGGTATACCACTACTAAATTATGCAGTTTTGATTTTCTGAATCTAACCCCTCGTTTCACAGCTTAAAGCATTATTCACCCATTTTTTTCAGTTTCTTCTGTTGAACTGGGCTAGAAGTTTCTCTGTCACATTCTAGGTTCTCTTCAAATAGATGAAAATACAATATTTGACTATTGATCTTTTAATATCCTGTATATCCTAACCACCCCTTCCACCACACCCCTGACCCCTGTGACCTTAAGCTGGGTTTTGGCCCATGTTGTGACCTCTGACATTCAGTTCTGCACTTCAGAACGCTGATGGGAAACAGGCATTGCTGTGTAACTGAGGAGAGAGGGAGCGATGGGAGTAAGCTGTGGTCTGAGGATGGCGTGGGTCCTGAGGCATATACTGTGGTCTGAGGATGGCGTGGGTCCTGAGGCATATACTGTAGTCTGAGGATGGGGAGGGGGGTCCTGAGGCATATACTGTAGTCTGAGGGTGGGGAGGGGGGTCCTGAGGCATATACTGTAGTCTGAGGGTGGCGTGGGTCCTGAGGCATATACTGTAGTCTGAGGATGGCGTGGGTCCTGAGGCATATACTGCAGTCTGAGGACGGCGTGGGTCCTGAGGCATATACTGTAGTCTGAGGACGGCGTGGGTCCTGAGGCATATACTGTAGTCTGAGGACGGCGTGGGTCCTGGGGCATATACTGTAGTCTGAGGATGGCGTGGGTCCTGAGGCATATACTGTAGTCTGAGGATGGCGTGGGTCCTGAGGCATATTCTGTAGTCTGAGGACGGCGTGGGTCCTGAGGCATATACTGTAGTCTGAGGACGGCGTGGGTCCTGAGGCATATATTGTAGTCTGAGGACGGCGTGGGTGCTGGGGCATATACTGTAGTCTGAGGACGGCGTGGGTCCTGAGGCATATACTGTAGTCTGAGGACGGCGTGGGTCCTGAGGCATATACTGTAGTCTGAGGACGGCGTGGGTCCTGAGGCATATATTGTAGTCTGAGGATGGCGTGGGTGCTGGGGCATATACTGTAGTCTGAGGACGGTGTGGGTCCTGAGGCATATACTGTAGTCTGAGGACGGCGTGGGTCCTGAGGCATATACTGTAGTCTGAGGGTGGGGAGGGGGGTCCTGAGGCATATACTGTAGTCTGAGGACGGCGTGGGTCCTGAGGCATATAATACAGTCTGTGGTGGGGGGTGACAATCTGAGGCTGGAACAGCTGCATGTGCTCTGAGTAACTGTTGAACTTGACATTTTCCCAGCATCTCTTCCTGCGTGTCTCCCATATGGTCTATTCCTGTACACGCAGACAGCTCCTCTGCCCCGAGGGAAATCTACATTTCCTATCCAGGGGGGAGGTGAACTCCCGGGCTGTGTTCAGTCAAGGTTAAGTGTGGTCAGTAATGGCCTCAGATCTGAATTCAAGGGTCAATTGAAGGAATTTTACAAGGTAATAAGCTCACCACAGCTGTGAGGAGTCACAGTTTAATTTTATTCCCACACAATCAACTTTTAATTATATTTTTTGAATGTGACACTATCCAATCTCCCACCTCTATAACAGCCAATGATTTGGGATTCACATACACACACACACACAAAAAAAAAAAACTCTTGATAGGTATGTTTTGTCTTTGAAGTTTCCTATTTAACACATTCCATTGCCTGTTCTGTTCCTATTTCCTCTTGTGTTTTCCATGACTACAACCTTTTGACACTGTGTTTTATGTCCGGCCTTTGTATCTGGGGGCATAGAATTGTCCAAAGTAACCAACTGACGACAATCCTACATTTGAGGATTGATTGATACACTACATGGCCAAAAGTATTTGGACACCTGCTCATCGAACATCTCGTTCCAAAATGATGGGCATTAATATGGAGTTGGATTCCCCTTTACTGCTATAACAGCCTCCACTCTTCTGGGAAGACTTTCCACCAGACGTTAGAATGTAGCTGATTAACTGATTCTTAGTCATTAGTTCACCCAAATGAAAACATTGAAAAATTGTTTTCCTTACTTTGTAAGCAGTTTATGGACAAGGTATCACAGCAATCCATGCTTTGGTTGTGTTTACATGGCCGACTGTTTCAAATGCTAACTTTTTAACATTTGTGGCCCAAATCCAATGCCAGTCGATGGTACCTATATTCGTATTTTCAGGCTTAATGTCTAAATCATCCATAATGAACTTCTTTGAGTTACACGGTACATTTTTAGATACTTTAGGATGATTTGGACATGACATGCATAAACTATTCCTTTAAATATAACCAGCTTTCACATAGCCTTTTACTAGGAGCAACCTTCCTAAAGTGAAGATGTTTGTAAGGCCCAAATATTGTACTTGAATATACAGCATATTTTGTTTGTGATTAGCTTATTTCTTTGGTCTTGTGGTCTGTGATATGGACCATGTTTTTGTTCTTCCTGTTTAGGGATCATGCCCACACTTGGTGCAAATCTGTCCTTGCCAATAGAGATAGATGGCTCTAGTGCCCAAAAGCCTGTTTTAGCACGGGCAGCACAATTGAGGATTTTTACCATTTTGAAGTCGTCAGCTTAGTGGGACTTCCTATGGGTTAAGGAAGAATCAGGTAATTATATCCAGGTCACAAGGAGGGATCTGCCAATACATTATACTCATGAGAAAATGTTTCATAACTGCAGGTTGCAGTCTCCAACCTTGGCTTTATACCTGTTCAAACAACACCCTCTAGGTGGCAGTATGCACCCTTTCAGTTTGTTTATCAACTCATAGAAGTAGTAGAAGAAGAAAATGGTCTACATCAAAATGGAGATGGCCTCAATTGGTGCTGCCTGTGCTCTCACAGACTCCACAATGGGGCAGATACAATAATTAGATGTTTATGTTTATCTAAGTCTATGGGTTTACCATATACTGAAAATAGTGTTCTATTTGAATTTATGCTTAAATGTATGTTTGGAAATAGAAAGCCACCAACAAGTGGTAGGTTATGGGAGGGGCCCCTTAACAAAATAATCACTTTTCTCGCTTTGAGAATGTGGCTAATTTATTTACATAAACTCATAAAGACAAAGGAAGTCAAATACAGTTAATATTAATAAATCATATACATTGTGGTGAAAATAAATCTGTATCCCCATAGTTATGTGACCTCTGACATCATCACAATAAATGTATGGTATATTTCTAGGACAAAAAGCACATGTTCAGCGTAATAAAAACACATTTTCCCAGCTAAAAAAAGGAATATATTAAAGTGCCACAAAAAATAACAGGGTTAACTGGAACAGGATAGACGTTTTCTTCTTAAATCAGCCATAAATCCCCTTGTGACAGAGGGAATGGGAGCTTGATGTGTGCAACAGAGAGTGGCAAGTGAATGCAAGATTCACCTCCCCTACCCCCCCACCCCCACAAAAAGAAAATACATTTCTGCAACATTTCTAGCGTGTCCATCTATGGGTAACAGGATTGATGTGTTATGCTCGACCCGCTCCGTTTTCCATCACAAAACACCAGAAAATGGCCAAAAAATAGTATAATCAGTTCACCTGCTTATACACTATGATTTCACTATTACATGTTCAGTGTTTCTTTTGAAAAAATATTTATTTTGTTTCATATTAAAATGATAGTTCAGTGCGTCTAACAGGGTTGACCTTAAAATGAGGGACAGATGTAAATGAATCACTAATCACATTAAATAAATCATCTTCCAAAATGACTTGGTCAAAGCAACAAAATAACTAGGGCTTTACAACGATGGTGAAACTTGGAGACATTTCGGGATTAAGTGGGTTAAAATCTTACGAGAAGTGACACAGGGTTAACTGAGGGAAATTCAAATAAAAAATCTGATTTATAGAATGTCTGGTTAAACTGTTAACTCTCCTTCCAGACTCACATCAAACATCTCCAATCCAAAGTTAAATCTAGAATTGGCTTCCTATTTCGCAACAAAGCATCCTTCACTCATGCTGCCAAACATACCCTCGTAAAACTGACCATCCTACCATTCCTCGACTTCGGCGATGTCATTTACAAAATAGCCTCCAAGACTCTACTCAATAAATTGGATGCAGTCGTTCCCAGTGCCATCCGTTTTGTCACCAAAGCCCCATATACAGTGCCTTGCGAAAGTATTCGGCCCCCTTGAACTTTGCGACCTTTTGCCACATTTCAGGCTTCAAACATAAAGATATAAAACTGTATTTTTTTGTGAAGAATCAACAACAAGTGGGACACAATCATGAAGTGGAACAACATTTATTGGATATTTCAAACTTTTTTAACAAATCAAAAACTGAAAAAATGGGCATGCAAAATTATTCAGCCCCTTTACTTTCAGTGCAGAAAACTCTCTCCAGAAGTTCAGTGAGGATCTCTGAATGATCCAATGTTGACCTAAATGACTAATGATGATAAATACAATCCACCTGTGTGTAATCAAGTCTCCGTATACATGCACCTGCACTGTGATAGTCTCAGAGGTCCGTTAAAAGCGCAGAGAGCATCATGAAGAACAAGGAACACACCAGGCAGGTCCGAGATACTGTTGTGAAGAAGTTTAAAGCCGGATTTGGAAACAAAAAGATTTCCCAAGCTTTAAACATCCCAAGGAGCACTGTGCAAGCGATAATATTGAAATGGAAGGAGTATCAGACCACTGCAAATCTATCACTCGTATATTGCACAAATCTGGCCTTTATGGAAGAGTGGCAAGAAGAAAGCCATTTCTTAAAGATATCCATAAAAAGTGTTGTTTAAAGTTTGCCACAAGCCACCTGGGAGACACACCAAACATGTGGAAGAAGGTGCTCTGGTCAGATGAAACCAAAATTGAACTTTTTGGCAACAATGCAAAACGTTATGTTTGGCATAAAAGCAACACAGCTCATCACCCAGAACACACCATACCAACTGTCAAACATGGTGGTGGCAGCATCATGGTTTGGGCCTGCTTTTCTTCAGCAGGGACAGGGAAGATGGTTAAAATTGATGGGAAGATGGATGGAGCCAAATACAGGACCATTCTGGAAAAAAACCTGATGGAGTCTGCAAAAGACCTGAGACTGGGACGGAGATTTGTCTTCCAACAAGACAATGATCCAAAACATAAAGCAAAATCTACAATGGAATGGTTCAAAAATAAACATATCCAGGTGTTAGAATGGCCAAGTCAAAGTCCAGACCTGAATCCAATCGAGAATCTGTGGAAAGAACTGAAAACTGCTGTTCACAAATGCTCTCCATCCAACCTCACTGAGCTCGAGCTGTTTTGCAAGGACGAATGGGAAAAAATTTCAGTCTCTCGATGTGCAAAACTGATAGAGACATACTCCAAGCGACTTACAGCTGTGATCGCAGCAAAAGGTGGCGCTACAAAGTATTAACTTAAGGGGGCTGAATAATTTTGCACGCCCAATTTTTAAGTTTTTATTTGTTAAAAAAGTTTGAAATATCCAATAAATGTCGTTCCACTTCATGATTGTGTTCCACTTGTTGTAGATTCTTCACAGAAAAATACAGTTTTATATCTTTATGTTTGAAGCCTGAAATGTGGCAAAAGGTTGCAAAGTTCAAGGGGGCCGAATACTTTCGCAAGGCACTGTACTACCCACCACTGCGACCTGTACGTTCTCGTTGGCTGGCCCTCGCTTCATACTCGTCGCCAAACCCACTGGCTCCAGGTCATCTACAAGACCCTGGTAGGTAAAGTCCCCCCTTATCTCAGCTCGCTGGTCACCATAGCAGCACCCACCTGTAGCACGCGCTCCAGAAGGTATATCTCTCTGGTCAACCCCAAACCAATTCTTCCTTTGGCCGCCTCTCCTTCCAGTTCTCTGCTGCCAATGACTGGAACGAACTACAAAAATCTCTGAAACTGGAAACTCTTATCTCCCTCACTAGCTTTAAACAACAGATTACTGAGCAGCTCACAGATTACTGCACCTGTACATAGCCCATCTATAAACAACTACCTCTTCCCCTACTGTATTTATTTATTTTGCTCCTTTGCACCCCATTATTTTTATTTCTACTTTTTACATTCTTCCACTGAAAATCTACCATTCCAGTATTTTACTTGCTATATTGTGTTTACTTCGCCACCATGGCTTTTTTTTGCCTTTACCTCCCTTATCTCACCTCATTTGCTCACATCGTATATAGACTTATTTTTCTACTGTAATATTGACTGTATGTTTGTTTTACTCCATGTGTAACTCTGTGTTGTTGTGTGTGTCGAACTGCTTTGATTTATCTTGGCCAGGTCGCAATTGTAAATGAGAACTTGTTCTCAACTTGCCTACCTGGTTAAATAAATAAATAAAAAATGTTCCATGTGTCTACAATGAGTGTACAAAAACATTAAGGAACCTGCTTTTTCCATGGCATAGACTGACCAGGTGAATCCAGGTGAAAGCTATGATCCTAATGTGTTGCACCCGATGTCACAGGAAGGCCAAAAAGACAATCAAGCACACCAACCACTCGAGCCACTGTCTGTTCACCTCGCTATCATCCAGAAGGCGAGGCCAGTACAGGTGCATCAAAGCTGTGACTGAAAAACAGCTTCTGTCTCAAGGACATCAGACTGTTAAATAGTCATCACTAGCACAGAGAGGCTGCTGCCTATAGACATACATTTGGAAGAAAAAGTTTGTGAACCCTTTGGAATTACCTGGATTTCTGCATTGATTACTCATAAAATATGGTCTGATCTTCATCTAAGTCACAATAATAGACAAACACAATCTTACTAAACTAAAAACACACAAACAGTTGTACTTTTCACATTTGTATTGAAGACATTGAGTAATCATTCACAGTGCAGGCTGGAAAAAGTAAGTGAACCCTTGAATTTAGTAACTTGTAGATCTTCAACAACCTCCACAGAACGTTTTCTGTAGCTGCTTAGAAGACTTGCACAACGTTGAGGAGGAATTTTTAACCATTCCTCCCTACGAATCTGTTTCAGTTCATCAATATTTCTGAGTTGTCTTGATTGCACAGCCCTCTTCAGGTCATGCCACAGCATCTCAATTGGGTTAAGGTCAGGACTCTGACTTGTCCATTCCAAAACACAAATGTTCTTCCTTTTCAGCCATTCTTTAGTTGATTTACTTGTATGCTTTGGGTCATTTTCTTATTCGCATCATCCAACCTCTCTTAAGCTTGAGGTCATACACTGCTGCCCTGTCATTCTCCTGTAAAATGTCTTGAAACACTTTTGAATTCTTTGTTCTCTCAATGTTTGCAAGGAGTCCAGGCCCTGAGGCAGCAAAGCAGCCCCAAACCATGATGCTCCCTCCACCATGCTTCACAGTTGGGATGAGGTTTTGGTGTTGGTGTGCAGTGCCCTTTTTCCTCCATAAGGCATAAGTGCATTTTTCCCAAAAAGTTCAACTTTTGTCTCATCTGTCCACAGCAACATTTTCCCAGAAGCGTTGTGGAACATCCAGGTGGTCTTGGGTAAACTTGAGTCGTGCCGCAATGTTGTTGTTTTTAGACAGCAGTGGTTTCCTTCATGGTGTCCTTCCATGAACACCATTGTTGTTCAGTGTTTTTCTGGTAGTGGACACCTGAACACAGACTTTCGTTGTTTGTAGAGTTTTCTGGAGGTCTTTTGTTGTTACCCTTGGGTTCTTTCTCACCTCGTTCAGGATTACGCATTGTACTCTTGGGGTGATCTTTGCAGGACGCCCCTTCCTATGGTGAGAGTAGCTACAGTCCTGAATCACCGTGGATGAACACCAAGGTCTTTAGCAATGCTTTTGTAACCTTTTTCAGCTTCGTGCTTCTCTATAATGTGTCTCTATAATGTGTCTCTATAATGTGTCTCTATAATGTGTCTCTATAATGCTTCTCTATAATGTGTCTCTATAAGGCTTCTCTATAATGTGTCTCTATAATGCATCTTCTAAGGTCCTGTGAAAGTTGTTGGGATCGAGGCATGGTTCACACTAACCAATCTTTCTGGAGAAGAACAGATTTGTCAGTAACCAGGCTTTGTGTGCCTTTATTTAAAGGGCAGGGCACCTGTGCAACCCTCCAATCTCATCTCCTTAATTGAAACACATGACTCCATATAGCTTTTGGAGAAGCTTTTTGGTGGTCTGTGTGGCTCAGTCGGTAGAGCATGGCGCTTGCAACGCCAAGCGTCGTGGGTTCGATTCCCGCTGGGACCACCCATATGTAAAAGTAGTGGCCCCAGCCGACTTGTAAGTCGCTTTGGACAAAAGCGTCTGCTAAATGGGATATATTTTATATATTTATTTTAAGTCGTTAGCGCAGAGGTTCACTTACTTTTTTCCAGCCTGCACTGTGAATGATGACCCAATGTCTTCAATACAAATGGGAAAAGTACATCCGTTTGTGTGTTATTAGTTTAGCCAGATTGTGTTTGTCTATTATTGTGACTTAGATGAAGATCAGACCACATTTGTATGTGTAATCAATGCAGAAATTCCAAAGGGTTCACAAACTTTCTTGCAACTGTAGACTTAACTGGCCACTTTAACAACTGGAACACTAGTCACTTTAATAGTGTTTACATATCTTGCTTTACTCATCTCATGTACAGTATATACTGTATCCTATACTATTCTGCTGTATCTTAATCTATGCTTTACTCATCTCATGTACAGTATATACTGTATTCTATACTATTCTACTGTATCTTAGTCTATGCTTTACTCATCTCATGTACAGTATATACTGTATCATATACTATTCTGCTGTATCTTAATCTATGCTTTACTCATCTCATGTACAGTATATACTGTATTCTATACTATTCTACTGTATCTTAGTCTATGCTTTACTCATCTCATGTACAGTATATACTGTATCCTATACTATTCTACTGTATCTTAGTCTATGCTTTACTCATCTCATGTACAGTATATACTGTATTCTATACTATTCTGCTGTATCTTAATCTATGCTTTACTCATCTCATGTACAGTATATACTGTATTCTATACTATTCTACTGTATCTTAGTCTATGCTTTACTCATCTCATGTACAGTATATACTGTATCCTATACTATTCTACTGTATCTTAATCTATGCTTTACTCATCTCATGTACAGTATATACTGTATCCTATACTATTCTACTGTATCTTAGTCTATGCTTTACTCATCTCATGTACAGTATATACTGTATCCTATACTATTCTGCTGTATCTTAGTCTATGCTTTACTCATCTCATGTACAGTATATACTGTATCCTATACTATTCTACTGTATCTTAATCTATGCTTTACTCATCTCATGTACAGTATATACTGTATCCTATACTATTCTGCTGTATCTTAGTCTATGCTTTACTCATCTCATGTACAGTATATACTGTATCATATACTATTCTACTGTATCTTAGTCTATGCTTTACTCATCTCATGTACAGTATATACTGTATCATATACTATTCTGCTGTATCTTAATCTATGCTTTACTCATCTCATGTACAGTATATACTGTATCATATACTATTCTACTGTATCTTAGTCTATGCTTTACTCATCTCATGTACAGTATATACTGTATCCTATACTATTCTGCTGTATCTTAATCTATGCTTTACTCATCTCATGTACAGTATATACTGTATCCTATACTATTCTGCTGTATCTTAATCTATGCTTTACTCATCTCATGTACAGTATATACTGTATCCTATACTATTCTGCTGTATCTTAATCTATGCTTTACTCATCTCATGTACAGTATATACTGTATCCTATACTATTCTGCTGTATCTTAATCTATGCTTTACTCATCTCATGTACAGTATATACTGTATCCTATACTATTCTGCTGTATCTTAATCTATGCTTTACTCATCTCATGTACAGTATATACTGTATCATATACTATTCTACTGTATCTTAGTCTATGCTTTACTCATCTCATGTACAGTATATACTGTATCCTATACTATTCTGCTGTATCTCAGTCTATGCCGCTCTGACATTGCTTGTCCATATATTACATACTTAATTCCATTCCTTTACTTAGATTTGTGTGTATTGGGTATATTTTGTGAAATGGTTAGATATTACTTGTTAGATGTTACTGAACTGTCGGAGCAAGAAACACAAGAATTTCGCTACACCTGCAATAACATCTGCTGAACACGTGTATGTGACCAATACAATTTGATTTGATTTGATTTACACTCTGCGTATTTTAAAGGGCACTTTGTTTAATTTAGCAAGCAGGCTTTTAAAATTCAATATTCTTCTTAAAATATCAAAGGTACACAAAATGCACTCTTTTAGTGGAACGACTCATATGTGTCACTGTATCTGATCTGATATTGAAATGAATGCAGTATTCTGGCTTCAACGACCTCTGTTAACTTTGGTATACTTTGATAACCAGTACTACGTATCTGGAAGCCCAGCTCTAGATCCTCAGGCTTTATCCAAACATTCTCCCTGTGATCAGTCTGCTCCACACAGGATCTAAGGACTAAGTTGATTAACAGGAGTTCATTTTACTGTGGTTAAAGCAGGAGGGGTTCAGTTGAAAACACACAAATGGGGATCTGGAAACAACTGGAGGGGTGGGAGGAGGGGGTTAGGGCAAGAGAGTTGGGGGTAGGTGGGGGTTAGGGAAAGAAAGTTGGGGTGGGGAGGGTTAGGGGAAGAGAATTGGGATAGGGGAGGAGAGGGGGTAAGAGGAGGCGAGAGAGAGAGGAAAGGGGAGTGGAGTGAGGGAGTGAGAGGGGGTTTTGGAGGCACATCAAGAGTTTGCCTTTTAAAGGGATACTTTGGGATTTTGTCAATGGGGCCCTTTATCTACTTCCCAGGAGTCAGATGAACTCATGTATACCATTTGTATGGTACCCACAAGTTCATCTGACTCTGGGAAGTAGAAAAAGGGCCTCATTGCCAAAATACAGAAGTATCCCTTTAAGGGTTTGATATCAAATCCCTGCAAGCTCACATGCAGCAGCCAACACACTCTGAACAGGAGAAACAAACAACAACAAAAAAACAGGAGTAACAAACAACAAAAAGACAGGAGAATCAAACAACAACAAAAAGACAGGAGTAACAAACAACAAAAAGACAGGAGAAACAAACAACAACAAAAAAGACAGGAGAAACAAACAACAACAAGACAGGAGAAACAAACAACAACAAAAAGACAGGAGAAACAAACAACAACAAGACAGGAGAAACAAACAACAACAAAAAGACAGAAGAAACAAACAAAAACAAAAAGACAGGAGAAAGAGACAACAACAAAAGACAGGAGAAACAAACAACAACAAAAAGTCAGAAGAAACCAACAACAACAAAAAGACAGGAGAAACAAACAACAACAACAAGAAGACAGGAGAAACAAACAACAACAAAAAGACAGGGGAAACAAACAACAACAAAAAGACAGGAGAAACAAACAACAACAACAAGAAGACAGGAGAAACAAACAACAACAAAAAGACAGGGGAAACAAACAACAACAAAAAGACAGGAGAAACAAACAACAACAAGACAGGAGAAACAAAGAAAGAATAAGACTAATGTTGCTCTCTGACTCTAGGATCTGGACGACTGACGAGCCTCTTCTGGGGGCAGTAGCAAAGTGTCATAGCAGGTTTTAGTAAGTTAACTTTGTCTAGCCTCTGAGGTGTGGACAAAATGTTAGATGTTTAGCTTATAGATGACTATAAGCTCAAAAGCACTTCTGACCGCTTCAGCTCTGCCGGCAGTATTTGGAACTTATGTTGCAAGTTTGTAACTAGTCTGGGAAGAGGAGACTGGCTTCCATGCTAAGAGATATGTGGTTCCACGCTAAGAGGTATGTGGTTCCATGCTAAGAAGTCTGTGGTTCCATGCTAAGAGGTATGTGGTTCCATGCTAAGAGATATGTGGTTCAACGCTAAGAGGTATGTGGTTCCATGCTAAGAGATATGTGGTTCCACGCTAAGAGGTATGTGGTTCCATGCTAAGAAGTCTGTGGTTCCATGCTAAGAAGTCTGTGGTTCCATGCTAAGAGGTATGTGGTTCCATGCTAAGAGATATGTGGTTCCACGCTAAGAGGTATGTGGTTCCACGCTAAGAGGTATGTGGTTCCATGCTAAGAGATATGTGGTTCCATGCTAAGAGGTATGTGGTTCCACGCTAAGAGGTATGTGGTTCCACGCTAAGAGGTATGTGGTTCCACGCTAAGAGATATGTGGTTCCACGCTAAGAGGTATGTGGTTCCACGCTAAGAGGTATGTGGTTCCATGCTAAGAGATATGTGGTTCCACGCTAAGAGGTATGTGGTTCCATGCTAAGAAGTCTGTGGTTCCATGCTAAGAGGTCTGTTGTTCCATGCTAAGAGGTCTGTGGTTCCATGCTAAGAGTTCTGTGGTTCCATGCTAAGAGGTCTGTGGTTCCATGCTAAGAGGTCTGTGGTTCCATGCTAAGACCTCTGTGGTTCCATGCTAAGAGGTCTGTGGTTCCATGCTAAGAGGTCTGTTGTTCCATGCTAAGAGGTCTGTGGTTCCATGCTAAGAGTTCTGTGGTTCCATGCTAAGAGGTCTGTAGTTTTAGAGCATCCAAACTGCAACTGTTTGTGTTGGTTGTGTTGGTTTTGATGAACCCATTTCAGACAATACAGAAAATGTCTAGCAAGATTACTGTGTATGTGTGAGCAGGAAACGGAGTGTTCAGAGAGAGAGATGGAGAAACAGAAAGGATTTCAGAGTGAGAGAGAGAGGGAGTAGGGAGTTTTTCCTAGCCACCGTGGTTCTACACCTGCATTGCTTGAGGTTTGGGGTTTTAGGCTGGGTTTCTGTACAGGACTTTGTGACATCAGCTGATGTAAGAAGGGCTGTATAAATACATTTGATTGATTGATTTAAATTTGATTGAGTAACAGAGTGTTTCAGAGTGAGAGAGAGAGGGAGTAACAGAGGGTTTCAGAGTGAGAGAGAGAGGGAGTAACAGAGAGGGTTTCAGAGTGAGAGAGAGGGAGAAACAGAGGGTTTCAGAGTGAGAGAGAGAGTGAGTAACAGAGAGGGTTTCAGAGTGAGAGAGAGAGGGAGTAACAGAGGGTTTCAGAGTGAGAGAGGGAGGGAGTAACAGAGACGGTTTCAGAGTGAGAGAGAGAAGGAGTAACAGAGGGTTTCAGAGTGAGAGAGGGAGGGAGTAACAGAGACGGTTTCAGAGTGAGAAAGAGAAGGAGTAACAGAGGGTTTCAGAGTGAGAGAGGGAGGGAGTAACAGAGGGTTTCAGAGTGAGAGAGAGAAGGAGAAACAGAGACGGTTTCAGAGTGAGAGAGAAGGAGAAACAGAGGGTTTCAGAGTGAGAGAGACGGGAGTAACAGAGACGGTTTCAGAGTGAGAGAGATAAGGAGTAACAGAGGGTTTCAGAGTGAGAGAGAGAGGGAGAAACAGAGATGGTTTCAGAGTGAGAGAGAAGGAGTAACAGAGGGTTTCAGAGTGAGAGAGAGAGGGAGAAACAGAGACGGTTTCAGAGTGAGAGAGAGAGGGAGAAACAGAGAGTGTTTCAGAGCGAGAGGGAGGGAGAAACAGAGAGTGTTTCAGAGCAAGAGGGAGGGAGAAACAGAGAGTGTTTCAGAGCAAGAGGGAGGGAGAAACAGGGAGGTATTGATATTGCTATGAGAGAAGACAGAGGGAGAGAGACCATATATGTAAAGAATATAGTATATGAGAATTTGAGAGACTGGGGATGCATGTGTCTGTGTGAGACAGAGAGAGGAGTGAGAGAAGGTATATCCTCTGGCCCTTGGAGAGTGAGCGTGAGGCTGAATGGGAGCCAGAAAAAGGGGAAGGGCCTCGCGTCAGCCAACAAAAACAACTGCCTGAGACTACGCAGGAAAACAGTGTCTGGTAGAGTATAGGGAGAGGTGGACAGAGAGTGAGAGGACAGGAGAGAGAGAGAGAGAGAGAGAGAGCGCCAGGGCTCACATCTCTATATGGGTTGCGTCCTGACTGCGGAGCCTTGCTGTGGGGAGGAAGCAGAGCCTGTGCCCGTGGTGAGAGGGCCACTGACGCGCCGAGGTCCAGAGAGGTCCAACAGCGGCAGGATGAGGCTGACTAAGGTGAGTCTCTGGGTGGGCTCATCTATGGGGCCACAGCTGGTCCAATACAATAGAGCTGGGTTTTAGGACCCTTTCACATCCTGCTTTATATTTGCATATTTTCATAAAGGAATGTGTATGTGTTTGGTCTGTGTATATGAGTGTGCTTGTTACTTTGAGTTGTGTCTGGTGACTGTGCCCATGTTTGGGTGCAGGTTTTAAATTGCAGTGGGGGTTGAGGGGGCTCCCCCATAACAAATCAGGGCCCCCTTATCAGAATAGAAATGGTCAAAGATATGGACGTTGGGCACCCCCAAGAGTCCATGTATAATTGGAACCCTGATTGGTTACATTGGTGTTATTGTACATCCCCATGGTTACAACACATACTATCCAGCGTGGGAATGCTTCGCCCTCTGGACGGCATCCAGCTGACTGGTCAGAAAGGGACCTGGGGTCTACTGTCAGAATGGGTTATTCTCTTCTCATGTTGTTACTAATCTATCACAGAGCTGATCTACAGTACTGGCCTTCTTCTCATGTTGTTACTAATCTATCACAGAGCTGATCTACAGTACTGGCCTTCTTCTCATGTTGTTACTAATCTATCACAGAGCTGATCTACAGTACTGGCCTTCTTCTCATGTTGTTACTAATCTATCACAGAGCTGATCTACAGTACTGGCCTTCTTCTCATGTTGTTACTAATATATCACAGAGCTGATCTACAGTACTGGCCTTCTTCTCATGTTGTTACTAATCTATCACAGAGCTGATCTACAGTACTGGCCTTCTTCTCATGTTGTTACTAATCTATCACAGAGCTGATCTACAATACTGGCCTTCTTCTCATGTTGTTACTAATCTATCACAGAGCTGATCTACAGTACTGGCCTTCTTCTCATGTTGTTACTAATCTATCACAGAGCTGATCTACAGTACTTGCCTACTTCTCATGTTGTTACTAATCTATCACAGAGCTGATCTACAGTACTTGCCTACTTCTCATGTTGTTACTAATCTATCACAGAGCTGATCTACAGTACTGGCCTTCTTCTCATGTTGTTACTAATCTATCACAGAGCTGATCTACAGTACTGGCCTTCTTCTCATGTTGTTACTAATCTATCACAGAGCTGATCTACAATACTGGCCTTCTTCTCATGTTGTTACTAATCTATCACAGAGCTGATCTACAGTACTGGCCTTCTTCTCATGTTGTTACTAATCTATCACAGAGCTGATCTACAGTACTTGCCTACTTCTCATGTTGTTACTAATCTATCACAGAGCTGATCTACAGTACTTGCCTACTTCTCATGTTGTTACTAATCTATCACAGAGCTGATCTACAGTACTGGCCTTCTTCTCATGTTGTTACTAATCTATCACAGAGCTGATCTACAGTACTGGCCTTCTTCTCATGTTGTTACTAATCTATCACAGAGCTGATCTACAGTACTGGCCTTCTTCTCATGTTGTTACTAATCTATCACAGAGCTGATCTACAGTACTGGCCTTCTTCTCATGTTGTTACTAATCTATCACAGAGCTGATCTACAGTACTGGCCTTCTTCTCATGTTGTTACTAATCTATCACAGAGCTGATCTACAGTACTGGCCTTCTTCTCATGTTGTTACTAATCTATCACAGAGCTGATCTACAGTACATCCGGTGAGTGGGCTGGCTGTTATCTACAGTACATCCGGTGAGTGGGCTGGCTGTTATCTACAGTACATCCGGTCAGTGGGCTGGCTGTTATCTACAGTACATCCGGTCAGTGGGCTGGCTGTTATCTACAGTACATCCGGTCAGTGGGCTGGCTGTTATCTACAGTACATCCGGACAGTGGGCTGGCTGTTACCTACAGTACATCCGGTCAGTGGGCTGGCTGTGTTGTTATCATAGAGAAGCTCCATTTAATGGCTAATAGAATTAAATTACTTGGCAGGCAAAAGAAAACACTATTTTTCTGTAGCCGAATGTACAACAGAGATCAGAGCCAGAGGGGTAATTTCTGCTTGGCAATTGAATATATCTGGGTATGATACTCACTCTATTTCTAAGCCTATCATGATCTCCGGAGAACATTGTGATATTTGCCTATGATCCCTTCATCCTAAACCAGAGCTGGACAGCTCTCCCTCTCTAGAGTTGTGAAGATTAGAGTAGAACAACACTGCAGTCCTACAGCATAGATGGGCAACTCTACCTCTCTAGAGTTGTGAAGGTTAGAGTAGAACAACACTGCAGTCCTACAGCATAGATGGGCAACTCTACCTCTCTAGAGTTGTGAAGGTTAGAGTAGAACAACACTGCAGTCCTATAGCATAGATGGGCAACTCTACCTCTCTAGAGTTGTGAAGGTTAGAGTAGAACAACACTGCAGTCCTATAGCATAGATGGGCAACTCTACCTCTCTAGAGTTGTGAAGGTTAGAGTAGAACAACACTGCAGTCCTATAGCATAGATGGCCAACTCTACCTCTCTAGAGTTGTGAAGGTTAGAGTAGAACAACACTGCAGTCCTATAGCATAGATGGGCAACTCTACCTCTCTAGAGTTGTGAAGGTTAGAGTAGAACAACACTGCAGTCCTATAGCATAGATGGGCAACTCTACCTCTCTAGAGTTGTGAAGGTTAGAGTAGAACAACACTGCAGTCCTATAGCATAGATGGGCAACTCTACCTCTCTAGAGTTGTGAAGGTTAGAGTAGAACAACACCGCAGTCCTATAGCATAGATGGGCAACTCTACCTCTCTAGAGTTGTGAAGGTTAGAGTAGAACAACACTGCAGTCCTATAGCATAGATGGGCAACTCTACCTCTCTAGAGTTGTGAAGGTTAGAGTAGAACAACACTGCAGTCCTATAGCATAGATGGCCAGATATCCCTCTGGTTGTACCTGTTACTTTGGTTTACAGATGTACCACACAGCAGTTCTTCAGGCTCAGATTACTCATCCATTCAATGGTCACAAGAAAATTGTTAAGAATTCCTTGAGGACCATCGGTGATTTAACCAGTACTGCGTCATGGCAACCATATTCCACAGGCATTTTCTAAATTCCCAACACAGGAAAGAGCATTGTCAGGTCAAGGGTAAAAATATCCTGTACGACCAGATACTCTTACACAGACACAAATACACGTAAACACAACGATCCACTAACACACACAACCACAAACTCAATCACATGGAGACAAACACTGACAACCCACACCATCCTGTTATCTGTGGTCAAACTCCAGGAAGCTTTGATTAGACTGGATTGGTTTGGAACTATAATCTGTCCAAAACTTTGATCAGTATTTGAGGAATGTGTGTATGGGGCAGAGTATGAGATGAAAATAGAGACCTTTCCTTTCTCGCAATCTTGCCACCCCAACAAATCCCTGATCCACCAATAAAAAATAAAAAAAGAATCCCCCAAAATAATATTTTATTTTATTCTCCAATAATTTATTGACGTCTATTCAAAAGAGTGTTTTGAAAGAGTAGGACATGTTCTGGGAATGAGCTGGAACTTGGCATGAAAGGTAGGCAGGACACGGGAAGTAAGTGGGATATGATTCAGCATTTTATTCATCTCTCATGTAGGATAAATGTAAATATTCCCAAAATATATACAACCCCACAGAGGACCTCTCAGACAACCTCTATTTTCTCACGTGCGTTTGTAATTATCGTCTCTTTCTCTCTTTCTCTGCCTCACTCTCTCTCTCTCTCTGTCTGTACAGCTGCAACTTATCAACCTTTGGCTTAGTGCTGTCTAACACAATCATTCCTCAAGCATTACAGCTCCCCTCTCCCCCACCTCATTTCCTCTTTGCCAATGTTCCCACTCTCTAAACCTTTCTCATTTACCTCTAAGTTGCTCCATGCCTTTCCCCTGTTCCCCCAAGTGCTATGCTCTGTGAACTTCAGCCAACAAAAAGTTGATGTCTATCTTATTTTAGAGGTATCATTCTATCTGTTCCATGTTGATGAGGATCAGTCTGGCTCACTGGGTCTCCATTTCTCAGTATCTCTGCACCGTTAAAGATGTAATGGTGGGAGGCAGTTCTGCCTGGTCTGCTATTATACAGGCTTAGCTGGCCTCCTATTTGAGGTTCAAAGCTGTTGGCCCCCTCTCTCGTATTTGCCCCTGTCCTTGTATCTTTCTTTGTAAATCAATATACATGTCCATCCTCATGTCTATGTGTATTGGAGGATGTGACAAGTATATTTGTGCTACGGCCAATTCAACAGCTGTAATCAAATCCCTCCTCCATGCCCCAACCCCCCAACCCTACCCCCCACTCGTCAAGCTTAAGTCCCAGATTCCCAGCATCCTGTCAGCTGGAAGAGGTACCCCTATATTTTGTTAAACTCTCTTGTGGTCTGCCTGCTCCTCCCCTCTCCCCCTGTCTCCCCCTCTCACCCTGTATCTCCTTCTCCCTGTCTCCCCCTCTCACCCTGTATCCCCTTCTCCCTGTCTCCCCCTCTCCCTGTCTCCCCTTCTCCCTCTCTCCCCCTCTCCCCCTGTCTCCCCACTCTCCCCCACTCCCTCTCTCCCCCTGTCTCCACCTCTCCCCTCTCTCCCCTCTCTCCCCCTCTCACCCTGTCTCCCCTTCTCCCCGTCACCCCTTCTCCTCCTCTCCCCCTCTCCCCCTGTCTCCCCCTCTCCCCCTCTCCCCCACTCCCCCTCTCCCCTCTCCCCTTCTCCCTCTCTCTCTCTCCCCCCACTCCCTCTCTCCCCCACTCCCCCTCTCCCCTTCTCCCCCTCTCCCTCTCCCCCCACTCCCCCACTCCCCCACTCCCCCTCTCCCTCTCTCCCCCACTCCCCCTCTCCCCCTGTCTCCCCTTCTCCCCCTCTCCCCTTGTCTCCCCTTCTCCCCCTTACCCCCTCTTCCCCTCTCCCCCACTTCCCTCCACGGTCCAACAGAAAAAAAGTTCCAGACAAATAAAAGTCCCCAGACCCTCCGTTTTAATACAAGAGGAAATTCCATGGCGTTTAGACATTTTTTAAAGACTGGACTGGATGTGTTGTTCTGGGATTCCTACAAGTTACACTCAAATTGTGCATGCAGTCACTAGAGTCATGTTTCTGTGAGAATGTGTTTACTCTCCTACTGACACATAGTCATAAATAATGTTATTATGAATAGTTTTGCATGTATGACATGATTATGGAAATGGAACAGATACATGGGTTGGAAAATAGCACAGATTATTGGTATTTATTACTATTCTCTTGAGCATTATGGTAATAAATAGTTGAATCTTGGCTTCTGATTGGCTGGGTAGAAATACCGACATATTGCTTCCACCTACCCAATCCTCTCAGATCGACAGACATGGCTGGGGAAGAGGGGTTAGGAGTCATTTCGGAACTCATGATACCACCTCTGGATTGAGTGAACGTGTTACGCCACAACACTGACGCACTTGCTGACTTTTTGCACTTCTGTGCTGCCCCCACATGGTGCCGCTCTTGTGCTGATGGTAACACGGATATAGTTTGACACCTGAAGAAAATTGTCCACCCAATAGAGTTTATTACAAAAGATGGGGGGGGGGTTCTTTAGACTCACCTCTCATTGCATTACGCCCATGTCTAATCTTACAACGTGTGTTGATACATTTAAGGTGTGTGTGTGTGTGTGTGTGTGTGTGAGTGTGTGTGTGTGTGTGTGTGTGTGTGTGTGTGTGTGTGTGTGTGTGTGTGTGTGTGTGTGTGTGTGTGTGTGTGTGTGTGTGTGTGTGTGTGTGTGTGTGTGTGTGTGTGTGTGTGTGTGTGTGTGTGTGTGTAGAAGTGTTTAACAGTAAATAGTAAACAAACAAAAATTTGACCAGCTGGGGACATTTTGTTAGTCCCCACAAGGTCAAATGCTATTTCTAGGGGATTAGAATTGGTGTTAGGGTTAGAATTAGGTTTAGGGTTAAGGTCAAGGTTAGGTTTTTGGGTTAAGGTTAGGGTTAGGGCAAGATTACGGGTTAGGGTTAGGTTTAAGGTTAGGGAAAATTGGATTTTGAATAGGACTGAATTGTGTCCCCACAAAGTTAGCTGTACAAGACTGTGTGTGTGTGTGTTAATGCTTGTCTGTGTGTGTGTGTGTGTGTGTGTGTGTGTGTTAATGCTTGTCTGTGTGTGTGTGTGTGTGTGTGTGTGTGTGTGTGTGTGTGTGTGTGTGTGTGTGTGTGTGTGTGTGTGTGTGTGTGTTAATGCTTGTCTGTGTGTGTGTGTGTGTGTGTGTGTGTGTGTGTGTGTGTGTGTGTGTGTGTGTGTGTGTGTGTGTGTGTGTGTGTGTGTTGTGTGTGTGTGTGTGTGTGTGTGTGTGTGTGTGTGTGTGTGTGTGTGTGTGTGTGTGTGTGTGTGTGTGTGTGTGTGTGTGTGTGTGTGTGTGTGTGTGTGTGCGTGCGTGTGTGTGTGTGTGTTAATGCTTGTCTGTGTGCGTGTGTGTGTGTGTTAATGCTTGTCCGTGTGTGTGTGTGTGTGTGTGTGTGTGTGTGTGTGTGTGTGTGTGTGTGTGTGTGTGTGTGTGTGTGTGTGTGTGTGTGTGTGTGTGTGTGTGTGTGTGTGTATGTGTGTATGTGTCTGTTTACTAGTTTGGATCTATAATTGTTCTACCAAAGCTACCAACAACAACAACAGAAAACTCATGCTGGTTAATGTGTAATGTTGCAGAACATTTTGACTTGCCCCCAGAAAATACATATGTAATTCCCAATCCTGGCCAATCCTGGGGAAATATTTTAACTCTCCCCTCCCAGATCTGACCAATCACAGAGTGGAATTCTGGTAATACAAATCCACAATTGCCTTTCCTTTAATGTCTCCACCCACAACCACAGAGCAGAACGAGACCAAATGAAAGAAGATACATTTCAGTCACAAAATATGTTTTGAGGACTTTTTGGGAATGTAAGAGAAGTTTTGAACTAAAGTCGAAGACTTAAAAGAAAAAGAAATGAACAAGGTAAGAACATAATTGGAAAGTCATTATTATTATTGAAATGTGCTTGTTTGTTGTCTACTATGCATAGGTTCGTGATGGAATCAAAGCGTTACATTGGGGTGTGTGGGGGGGAGTGCGCAAGCATCCTGTATTTGACAGTATATTCACCCCATTCAGTTGCGTGCTCTGCGCGTCCCTTCACCGTCAAAATGTTATCATGCTGATATAACACATAGCTTATAGTTGTTTGTCTAATGTTCTTGTGTTGTTTGATTTTTATACACTTTTTCTCTACACATTTCGCGCGGTTAGATAAATTGACTCTTTACGCGGCTCTAGCTTGTTATTTGACAATACCCGATATCGGACATAAGGTAATTTGTCCGACTGAATGAGATGTTCGAGACTCTTCCGCAGGATAATTATTATCTGGCAAACTATACTAAAGTGAAATTCCTTCTAGATCAGATTACTAATATTGTGGTTTTGCTATGAGATTAAGGTCGTCATAGTCTCAGTGTAGTCTAGTATATTTGCCCAATGACCGTATATTCCGATATAATTGCGCGGTATTCTTGCAGAGCTGACAGATACAACTACAACTAAGTGGTGAAATGATCCTATGGCTTCACGCGCACCCCTCCCCTCCCTGTCTCTCCAGCTCCAAGGTGTTCTGTGTTTATTACTGCGTCATAACAATTTCCCTTCCCATACCAATAGCATACATTTTCCTTAAATGTATTCTGATCGCCTTAAAGACGTGTGTGTGTGTGTGTGTGTGTGTGTGTGTGTGTGTGTGTGTGTGTGTGTGTGTGTGTGTGTGTGTGTGTGTGTGTGTGTGTGTGTGTGTGTGTGTGTGTGTGTGTGTGTGTGTGTGTGTTAACTTAAAGACAAATTCAATTTGAAATAAACAGGCAGCGATGGTAAGCCAGGTAGTGTGTGTGCATGCTTTTGTGCACGTGCTGTGTGTGTGTGTTTGTCCTATGTTGTGGAGTAGGCATTGGGATTACCAGATGAGTAAGAGGATGCTGCAAACAATGGCTTGACCAATAAAGTGTGTGTGTGTGTGTGTGTGTGTGTGTGTGCGCGTGTGCACGTGCGCGCGTGTGTATGTGTGTGTGATGAGGGGAGACGTGGATGTGTGCTTTTAGTATCATCCAATCAATCTCCTCCAATATCATGTTTCCATGTCAAAAGTTCTTTCCTCGTGGTCTCAACATGTGTATTAATAACACGAGGGAAACCACAGTGGAAAAGTAACACGGTAACATTGTCCAATCTTTGCTTTGGCGGTTATACCAGTGTTAGGCCTACTGCTAAAAGATTGTCTAGTGAGATTGTCTATAAAGCATCTCAGCGTAGGTCTAGGATCAGTTTTGCCTTTGAGATCATAATGATTAAGATTACAGTGGACAGGGTTGAGCTGATCCTAGATCAGCATTCCTACTCTGAGATATATGGATATGGCCCCTGAGCAGTAGGATCAGGATGGGGATGGTAAATAGTCTTGGTCTGGGGAGGATGTTGTCATCTCTCTGTCATTGTAAAAGGTAGAGAAAAAAACATTTCCGGGGAGGAGGGTCCTCTTCAGACAGACAACTATCTCAACAAATCACATGGTGAAAACAGGGAGCAGAGCTACACAGGAAGTGTGTCGTAGCGCAACACTGACCTCACCACAGGAACAAGCTCTCCGTTCCCTCTGCTGCCTGTCCCACCCTTCTGAGACTCACTCTCCTTCTGAGACTCACTGTCCTTCTGAGACTCACTGTCCTTCTGAGACACACTGTCCTTCTGAGAATCACTGTCCTTCTGAGACACACTGTCCTTCTGAGACTCACTGTCCTTCTAAGACACACTGTCCTTCTGAGACACACTGTCCTTCCGACTCACTGTCCTTCTGAGAATCACTGTCCTTCTGAGACACACTGTCCTTCCGACTCACTGTCCTTCTGAGACTCATTGTCCTTCTGAGACACACTGTCCTTCTGAGACACACTGTCCTTCTGAGACTCATTGTCCTTCTGAGAATCACTGTCCTTCTGAGACACACTGTCCTTCTGAGACACACTGTCCTTCTGAGACACACTATCCTTCTGAGACACACTGTCCTTCTGAGACACACTGTCCTGCTGAGAATCACTGTCCTTCTGAGAATCACTCTGCTTCTGAGACACACTGTACTTCAGAGACACACTGTCCTTCTGAGAATCACTGTCCTTCTGAGAATCACTGTCCTTCTGAGACACACTGTCCTTCTGAGACACACTGTCCTTCCGACTCACTGTCCTTCTGAGACTCATTGTCCTTCTGAGACACACTGTCCTTCTGAGACACACTGTTCTTCCGACTCACTGTCCTTCTGAGAATCACTGTCCTTCTGAGACACACTGTCCTTCTGAGACACACTGTCCTTCTGAGACACACTGTCCTTCCGACTCACTGTCCTTCTGAGACTCATTGTCCTTCTGAGACACACTGTCCTTCTGAGACACACTGTCCTTCTGAGACACACTGTCCTTCTGAGAATCACTGTCCTTCTGAGACACACTGTCCTTCTGAGACACACTGTCCTTCTGAGAATCACTGTCCTTCTGAGAATCACTGTCCTTCTGAGAATCACTGTCCTTCTGAGACACACTGTCCTTCTGAGACACACTGTCCTTCCGACTCACTGTCCTTCTGAGACTCATTGTCCTTCTGAGACACACTGTCCTTCTGAGACACACTGTCCTTCTGAGACTCCCTGTCTTTCTGAGACTCACTGTCTTTCTGAGACTCACTGTCTTTCTGAGACTCACTGTCCTTCTGAGACTCACTGTCCTCCTGTGGAAGGTGGCTGCACAGAGGACACACACACACATACAGACGCACACACGCACGCACGCACGCACGCACGCACACACACACACACACACACACACACACACACACACACACACACACACACACACACACACACACACACGCACACACACGCACACACACACACACATTAACAATATGTGTCACACAGATGCATAGTGGATGGGGGATGGTGTATTACCAATGGTATTATGCTACTGGAATCATTTTACTACATGATGTCAGAGTCAGAGACCAGAGCCTGTATCCACAAAGCGTCTCAGCCGAGAAGTGCTGATCTAGCATCAGTTTAGACTTTTAGATCATAATTAATAAGATTGTATGGACAGACCCCAGATCTGCACTCCTACTCTGAGACACTTTGTGGATGCTGGCCCAGACGTCACGCACAGTATGATGCACTCTCTCTGGACCTACAGTGACCAGTCAACACTACTGTTTAGGCCCCACATCCAGACAATGCATACATTCATTATTAAATCAAATCAAATCCAATTTAATTTGTTACACATGGTTAGCAGATGTTAATGCGAATGTAGTGAAATGCTTGCTCTTCCAGTTCCGACCATGCAGTAATATCTAACAAGTAATCTCACCTAACAATTTCACAACAACTACCTTATACACACAAGTGTAAAGGAATGAATACAAATATGTACATAAAAATATATGAATGAGTGATGGCTGAACGGCATAGGTGAGATGCAGTAGATGGTATAGAGTACAGTATATACAAATGAGATGAGTAATGTAGGGTATGTAAACATTATATAAAGTGGCATTGTTTACAGTGAATAGTGATACATTTATCACATCAATTCCATTATTGAAGTGGCCAGAACTGAGTCAGTATGTTGGCAGCAGCCACTCAATGTTAGTGATGGTTGTTTAACAGTCTGATGGCCTTGAGATAGAAGCTGTTTTTCAGTCTCTCGGTCCCTGCTTTGATGCACCTGTACTGGCCTCGACTTCTGGATGATAGCGGGGTGAACAGGCAGTGTCTCGGGTGGTTGTTGTCCTTCATGATCTTTTTGGCCTTCCTGTGACATCAGGTGGTGTAGGTGTCCTGGAGGGCAGGTAGTTTGCTCCCGGTGATGCATTGTGCAGACCTCACTACACTCTGGAGAGCCTTACGGTTGAGGACGAAGCAGTTGCCGTACCAGGCGGTGATACAGCCCGACAGGATGCTCTCGATTGTGCATCTGTGCGCCTTCTTCACCATGCTGTCTGTGTGGGTGGACCATTTCAATTTATCCGTGATGTGTACGCCGAGGAACTTAAAACTTTCCACCCTCTCCACTACTGTCCTGTCGTTGTGATAGGGGGGTGTTCCCTCTGCTGTTTCCTGAAGTCCACGATCATCTCCTTTGTTTTGTTGACGTTGAGTTTTAGGTTATTTTCCTGACACCACACTCCGGGGGCCCTTACCTCCTCCCTGTAGGCCGTCTCGTCGTTGTTGGTAATCAAGCCTACCACTGTAGTGTCGTCTGCAAACTTGATGATTGAGTTGGAGGCGTGCATGGTCACGCAGTCGTGGGTGAACAGGGAGTACAGGAGAGGGCTGAGAACTCACCCTTGTGGGGCCCCAGTGTTGAGGATCAGCGGGGTGGAGATATTGTTACCTACACTCACCACCTGGGGGCGGCCCATCAGGAAGTCCAGGACCCAGTTGCACAGGGCGGAGTGGGTCTCGAGCTTAATGACGAGTTTGGAGGGTACTATGGTGTTAAATGCTGAGCTGTAGTCGATGAACAGCATTCTTACATAGGTATTCCTCTTGTCTAGATGTGTTAGGCCAGAGTGCAGTGTGATTGCGATTGCGTCGTCTGTGGACCTATTAGGGCAGTAAGCAAATTGGAGTGGGTCTAGGGTGTCAGGTAGGGTGGAGGTGATATGGTCCTTGACTAGTCTCTCAAAGCACTTCATGATGACAGAAGTGAGTGCTACGGGGCAGTAGTCGTTTAGGTCAGTTACCTTCGTTTTCTTGGGAACAGGAACAATGGTGGCCCTCTTGAAGCATGTGGGATCAGCAGACTGGGATAGGGATTGATTGAATATGTCCGTAAACACACCAGCCAGCTGGTCTGCGCTATGAGGACACGGCTGGGGATGCCGTCTGGGCCAGCAGCCTTGAGAGGGTTAACATGTTTAAATGTTTTACTCACGTTGGCTGCAGTGAAGGAGAGCCCGCAGGTTTTGGTAGCGGGCCGTGTCAGTGGCACTGTATTGTCCTTAAAGCTAGCAAAGAGGTTTTTTAATTGGTCTATTATTATGATTGTATTACATCAAAAAATCATAGGAGTTGACATATAGGTCCAAATATAGCTACAGTTGTTTTTATATCTAAAGATGTCTAAAGGAAAACCAAGGAGAAGACCCTTATGGAGTATCACTGTAGTCCAGCTGATTAGGGACCCTGGTCTGGCCTTAGTCTGGGCACTGTGCCCCTGGTCTGGCTTTAGTCTGGGCACTGTGCCCCTCGTCTGGCTTTAGTCTGGGCACTGTGCCCCTGGTCTGGCCTTAGTCTGGGCACTGTGCCCCTGGTCTGGCTTTAGTCTGGGCACTGTGCCCCTGGTCTGGCTTTAGTCTGGGCACTGTGCCCCTGGTCTGGCTTTAGTCTGGGCACTGTGCACCTGGTCTGGCTTTAGTCTGGGCACTGTGCCCCTGGTCTGGCCTTAGTCTGGGCACTGTGCCCCTGGTCTGGCTTTAGTCTGGGCACTGTGCCCCTGGTCTGGCCTTAGTCTGGGCACTGTGCCCCTGGTCTGGCCTTAATCTGGTCACTGTTCCGCTGGTCTGGCTTTAGTCTGGGCACTGTGCCCCTGGTCTGGCTTTAGTCTGGGCACTGTGCCCCTGGTCTGGCTTTAGTCTGGGCACTGTACCCCTGGACTAGCCTTAGTCTGGGCCCTGGTCTGGCCTTAGTCTGGGCCCTGGTCTGGCTTTAGCCTGGGCACCGGGGTCAGTGTGTTCAGTCTGGTTGAGTGTGCCACAAAATACACATCGTGTTAACTTAATATCAAGCAATTTTTGGAGGGGAAGAGAGAAAAGCATGTAGGGATGGATTTGTGTAGCATCAGTGTGTATATGTATATGTGTATATGTCGGCTCCTCCCTTCAATCCATCTTCTGTTGTGGGGGCTTCTGGTAAACAGGGAGAAGGAAGGGGAGGGCTTTCTTTTCAAAAAGCGGTTCTTTGACTGAAGAACTTCTGGTTCTCTGAGCTGGACGACAAAAAAATAAGAGAACAGGACCCTCTTGTGTGCTGTACTGCTGTTGATGCCTGAGGGGTGAGGGGGTAGGGGGCTGTCCCAGCGCAGACGGGACACTCGGTGAGTTGACGGTAAAGTTTGTCCCATTACACTGACCGAATACACATAGTCTGTTTTTTAGGTAGAAACTCATTGGTGTGTACTTGTAAGGTATTTTTAAGAGAGGAGGGGTTGTCACAAGTGACTGCATTTTTTTTGAACCCAGTTTAAAGTTGTATTTGTGCGGCTGATGAGTAAGACGTTGTCATTCCCGTCTTAGGCTACTTTTCCATGAAGGTAAATGGGATATAGCCTGCTGGTGAAAATCCCAAACGTGTAAAACAAATCGTTCGTATAGAGGAAGTAATGTACGAGGAGCATTGCAGGAATGTAAGCATGTTTTTCAACAAATATGTCAACTAAAAGAATCATAAAAATCACAGAGAGCTAGACGAACATTGTAACGACATAGGGAAAACCAAGATACCGGTGTTGATTTGAAACGTCTCAATCTGTCCAAGTTTTCAAGTTGTTGGAGCAGTTTCACTAGAAACGCTAGTCTATATTTTCTTCCCTCCTCTCTTTTCTTCCGTCTTCTCCAGAGCAAGCCCAGCTCAGGTAATACCTCCCATCCTCTATGCGTTATCTTCCTACTGTTGTCTATACTGCCGGGGGTGTTGCCTGTTGTAATCTTCTACCCATTCGTTTGAACTCCACTCTTAGATCTGCTATTGTTACCTCAAAAGAGAAGCCCACTGGGGTCTGCTCACCCAGTGCTTTTAGTTCAAATGTGAATTCCAGAAACTTGAATACCCCCTCGGTTTTCAAATAATGTAGAGTGTTAGGCTGTTGCACGATAGCAACCAATCTTACAGTCATGTCAACTACACCATTATCAATCATCAGACAGGGCCTGCAACTGCCTGTTGAACGTAGCTTGTTGGAGTTGGAGTTTCCATGTGTCTTAAAAAGTGTAAAGGACTTGTGTTGATGCATCTGGACATTAGGAGTGTAGTTCCTGAACTGGATTACATTAAGATCTGGGCAATTCAAACGAATCTGGACATTAGGAGTGTAGTTCCTGAACTGGATTACATTAAGATCTGGGCAATTCAAACGAATCTGGACATTAGGAGTGTAGTTCCTGAACTGGATTACATTAAGATCTGGGCAATTCAAACGAATCTGGACATTAGGAGTGTAGTTCCTGAACTGGATTACATTAAGATCTGGGCAATTCAAACGAATCTGGACATTAGGAGTGTAGTTCCTGAACTGGATTACATTAAGATCTGGGCAATTCAAACGAATCTGGACATTAGGAGTGTAGTTCCTGAACTGGATTACATTAAGATCTGGGCAATTCAAACTATTTCCTTGCCATTTCTTTTCTTTCTGCTATCTGGACATTAGGAGTGTAGTTCCTGAACTGGATTACATTAAGATCTGGGCAATTCAAACGAATCTGGACATTATAGTATTGACTGAAACTTGGATCTCTGGGGACATTCTGGACTCTGATATTAATATTGAGGTTATCATGTGTCCAGTGCTGACAGACAAGGTAGAGGTGGTAGAGTGGCCATTTTTGTATATATTTTTTTTAAAATCTTTATTGAAATCTATTTCCCTTGCCAATTTCTTTTCTTTCTGCTATCTTTAATCGCTTGTCTGGGGAAAAAATGTATCCATAACTGTTATAGGGGTCTACCATCTTCCCTCGGCTAACCTTTATACACTCAAGGAGTTAACAAGTTTGTTGTCTTCTTTTACTAAATAAAAAGATATTATCCTGGGTGACCTAAATCATTGATTGGGAAATGCAGGCTTCAGACAATCTAATAAACATGTGTAATGATCTAAACCTAGCCCAGCTGGTAACTACACGGCCCAACCCTAGAGATGCCGCAAAAGAAACTGTGATTGATCTTATTTTAACGAATACACCAGAGAAATATGTTTCTACTGGTGTCCCCGCCCAAGACGTCGTTTGTGTTAGAGATGTTAGAATACCCAAATCAAAGCCTTGTGACGCCACAAAGAGGAACTTTAAAAACTTCAGTGAACAGGCTTTATTTTACATTACCTTTATTTTAGTGACCTTAATTGTATTTCAGCTATTACCTAACCTGATTATTACCTAACCTGATTATTACCTAACCTGATTATTACCTAACCTGATTATTACCTAACCTGATTATAACCTAACCTGATTATTACCTAACCTGATTATTACCTAACCTGATTATTACCTAACCTGATTATTACCTAACCTGATTATTACCTAACCTGATTATTACCTAACCTGATTATTACCTAACCTGATTATTACCTAACCTGATTATTACCTAACCTGATTATTACCTAACCTGATTATTACCTAACCTGATTATCACCTAACCTGATTATTACCTAACCTGATTATCACCTAACCTGATTATTACCTAACCTGATTATTACCTAACCTGATTATTACCTAACCTGATTATCACCTAACCTGATTATTACCTAACCTGATTATTACCTAACCTGATTATTACCTAACCTGATTATTACCTAACCTGATTATTACCTAACCTGATTATTACCTAACCTGATTATTACCTAACCTGATTATTACCTAACCTGATTATTACCTAACCTGATTATTACCTAACCTGATTATTACCTAACCTGATTATTACCTAACCTGATTATCACCTAACCTGATTATTACCTAACCTGATTATTACCTAACCTGATTATTACCTAACCTGATTATCACCTAACCTGATTATTACCTAACCTGATTATTACCTAACCTGATTATTACCTAACCTGATTATTACCTAACCTGATTGAGCATTTCAGCCTCTTTTGTTGGTCATATACACCTGATTAGCAGATGTTACTGTGGGTGTAGTGAAATGCTTCTAGCTCCGACAGTGCAGTAATATCTCATAAGTAATAACTAACAAATTACACAGCATATACAAAATACACACAAATCTAAGTAGGAATTAGTTAAGACTATATACAGTTGAAGTCAGAAGTTTACATACACCTTAGCCAAATACATTTAAACTCAGTTTTTAATAATTCCTGACATTTAATCCTAGTAAAAATCCCCTGTTTTAGTCAGTTAGGTCAGTTAGGATCACCACTTTATTTTAAGAATGTGAAATGTAAGAATAAAAGTATATCAAATCAAATCTAATTTATTTATATAGCCCTTCGTACATCAGCTGATATCTCAAAGTGCTGTACAGAAACCCAGCCTAAAACCCCAAACAGCAAGCAATGCAGGTGTAGAAGCACGGTGGCTAGGAAAAACTCCCTAGAAAGGCCAAAACCTAGGAAGAAACCTAGAGAGGAACCAGGCTATGTGGGGTGGCCAGTCCTCTTCTGGCTGTGCCGGGTGGAGATTATAACAGAACATGGCCAAGATGTTCAAATGTTCATAAATGACCAGCATGGTCCAATAATAATAAGGCAGAACAGTTGAAACTGGAGCAGCAGCACGGCCAGGTGGACTGGGGACAGCAAGGAGTCATCATGTCAGGTAGTCCTGGGGCATGGTCCTAGGGCTCAGGTCCTCAGAGAGAGAGAAAGAAAGAGAGAAAGAGAGAATTAGAGAGAGCACACTTAAATTCACACAGGACACCGAATAGGACAGGAGAAGTACTCCAGATATAACAAACTGACCCTAACCCCACGACACATAAACTACTGCAGCATAAATACTGGAGGCTGAGACAGGAGGGGTCAGGAGACACCGTGGCCTCATCCGATGACACCCCCGGACAGGGCCAAACAGGAAGGATATAACCCCACCCACTTTGCCAAAGCACAGCCCCCACACCACTAGAGGGATATCTTCAACCACCAACTTACCATCCTGAGACAAGGCTCCTCACATCTCTCTTTTCCTTCCTCCTCTCCTCCTCTCCACACATCTCTCTTTTCCTGCCCTTCTCCTCACATCTCTCTTTTCCTCCCTCCTCTCCTCACATCTCAGTCAAATGCTTACTTACAAGCCCTTAACCAATAATGCCATTTTAAGAAAAGAATGTGTCAAGAAAGTAATTACTAAAATAAACTGAAGTAAAAAACAAATACGATTAAAAATAAAATAGAAAAATAACAAATAATTAAGGAGCAACAATAAAATAACAGTAGCGAGGCTATGTAGAGGGGGTACCGGTTAGTCAAGGTAATTGAGGTAATATGTACAAGTAGGTAGAGGTAAAGTGACAATGCATAGATAATAAACAGAGAGAAGCAGCAGCGTAAAAATGGGGGTGGGGGTGACAATGCAAATAGTCTGGGTAGCCATTTGATTAGCTGTTCAGGAGTCTTATGGCTTGGAGGGGTAGAAGCTGTTAAGAAGCCTTTTGGACCTAGACTTGGGGCTTATGTCAGTATCCAGGGCTGCATTCAATATGGCAAAATGTTGTGAAATGTTCCCAATTACAGAGATTTCTCTCTGAAAAGGAAAGTAAGGAATCATGTCAGCTTTTTATCTCTGCGACAGTCAGTACATTGCACCTTTCTGAACGCAACCCGGGGTCCACAGGAGGCTGCTGAGGGGAGAACAGCTCATAATAATGGCTGGACCAGAGCAAATGGAATGGAATCAAAGACCTGGAAACCATAGAAACCATGGGTTTGATGTATTTGATACCATTCCAACTATTCTGCTCCAGCCATTACCACGAGCCTGTCCTCCCCAATTAAGGTGACATCAACCTCCTGTGCCATAGTATGCAGGAGCTGCAGTCTGTCTGTCTGTCTGCCAGGTGGTGATCGTGTCCTACGCAGAAATGTTGCGAAACCACGCCCAGTCTGTGTGACTGACCACAGTATGTTACTCACATGCAATGATCGGCTTGCAGTTAATCACTGTCTCTATTTAAACTGTGTTCTCCGTCCACTTCATGGTGGCAGACAGACAAACAGACATTTAGTTGTCAGAGAGCCAGGGGTTTAGTCTCATGCCTGGCATGCTTTGGGTCAGTGGTGAGGGGGCCGTGGATGGGGGTGGTGAGGCAGGCGGATGGTGCCTGCCCTGGTGTCCACACAGTGGCTTAGTGAACATGATAAGTACAGTCTCCTGTCAGCTGTCCAAATAGTTCCCAGTCGTAGCGAAAGAGGAGATTTTGGGAAAATGTGCAAACAACCCTTTTATTGAAGAGGGAAAACACACTCCGTAGTAACAAAGGATCTTTATGTTAATCAGTCGGATTTGCAGACTAATGAAAACAGACCGGTTTTGAAGCGGTGAATAGAGTGTACTGACACGGACAGGGAAACACGGACACACGGACACGGACACACGGACACGGACACACGGACACGGACACACGGACACACGGACACACGGACACACGGACACACGGACAGGGACACACGAACAGGGACACACGGACAGGAACACACGGATAGGGACACACGGACAGGAACACACGGATAGGGACACACGGACAGGGACACACGAACAGGGACACACGAACAGGGACACACGAACAGGGACACACGGACAGGGACACACGGACAGGGACACACGGATAGGGACACACGAACAGGGACACACGAACAGGGACACACGAACAGGGACACACGGACAGGGACACACGGACAGGGACACACGGATAGGGACACACGAACAGGGACACACGGATAGGGACACACGGACAGGGACACACGGACAGGGACACACGAACAGGGACACATGGACAGGAACACACGGATAGGGACACACGAACAGGGACACACGGATAGGGACACACGAACAGGGACACACGGATAGGGACACACGGACAGGAACACACGGACAGGGACACACGAACAGGGACACACGGACAGGGACACACGGACAGGAACACACGGACAGGGACACACGGACAGGGACACACGAACAGGGGACACACGGACAGAAACACACGGACAGGAACACACGGATAGGGACACACGAACAGGGACACACGGACAGGAACACACGGACAGGGACACACGGACAGGGACACACGGACAGGGACACACGGACAGGAACACACGGTCAGGGACACACGGATAGGGACACACGGACAGGGACACACGGATAGGGACACACGGACAGGGACACACTGACACACGGACAGGGACACACGAACAGGAACACACGGACAGGGACACACGGACAGGAACACACGGACAGGAACACACGGACAGGGACACACGGACAGGGACACACGGACACACGAACAGGGACACACGGACACATGGACAGGGACACACGGACACACGGATAGGGACACACGGACAGGGACACACGGACACACGCATAGGGACACACGGACAGGGACACACGGACACACGGACACACGGACAGGGACACATGGACAGGGACACACGGACAGGAACACACGGATAGGGACACACGAACAGGGACACACGGATAGGGACACACGGACAGGGACACACGGATAGGGACACACGGACAGGGACACACGGACAGGGACACACGAACAGGGACACACGGACAGGGACACACGGACAGGAACACACGGACAGGGACACACGGACAGGGACACACGAACAGGGACACACGGACAGAAACACACGGACAGGAACACACGGATAGGGACACACGAACAGGGACACACGGACAGGAACACACGGACAGGGACACACGGACAGGGACACACGGACAGGGACACACGGACAGGAACACACGGTCAGGGACACACGGATAGGGACACACGGACAGGGACACACGGATAGGGACACATGGACAGGGACACACTGACACACGGACAGGGACACACGAACAGGAACACACGGACAGGGACACACGGACAGGAACACACGGACAGGAACACACGGACAGGGACACACGGACAGGGACACACGGACACACGAACAGGGACACACGGACACATGGACAGGGACACACGGACACACGGATAGGGACACACGGACAGGGACACACGGACACACGCATAGGGACACACGGACAGGGACACACGGACACACGGACACACGGACAGGGACACATGGACAGGGACACACGGACAGGAACACACGGACAGGGACACACGGACACGGACACATGGACAGGGACACACGGACAGGGACACACGGACACACGAACAGGGACACACGGACACACGGACAGGGACACACGGACAGGGACACACGGACACACGAACAGGGACACACGGACACACGGACAGGGACACACGGACAGGGACACACGAACAGGGACATGTGTTCACATGTTGACATTTTCTTAGTTACCATGCCATGAGACATGCAACTCCCATCCCCCTGCAGTCTCATGTTTATAGCCAATTTCATGTTGTGCAACCCAGTAGGATCATAGGCGTGTTACTAGAAGGATTACCTCCGTTACACAACCAACCATATAAAGGTTCTGGAGCAGAAAAAACACCTTACAGCAAAGCTCCTGTCACTCAAACACACCAAGAATCCTCTAGTGTGTGCTTGCTACTCCCTACGTACTGGGTTTCTGACTGTGTGTGTACCTGTGTGTTGGTAGACAGGGAAGGGGGAGCCCCATGTCTTCAAGGAGAAAACCTTTAAGAAGAACCGTCAGTGTGGGGTGTGTCGTCAGAGTGTGGACAACACGGGGTCCTTTTGCCGAGGTGAGTCTCTCTCTCTCTCTCTCTCCCTCTCTATCCCTCTCTCTCCCTCTCTCTCTCTCTCTCTCTCTCTCTCTCTCTCTCTCTGTTGTCCTCTCTCTCTCTCTCTCTCTCTGTGTTCTCTCTATCGCTCTCTTGTTCGCTCTCCCTCTCTTGTGTTCCCTCTCTCTCTTTCCCCTGGTCTCTCTCTCTGTCTCTCTCTCTCTCTCTCTCTCTCTCTCTCCCCCTCTCCCTCTCTCTCTCTCTCTCCCTCTCTCTCTCTCTCTCTCTCTCTCTTTGTCTCTCTCTCCCTCTCTCTCTCCCTCTCTGTCTCTCCCTCTCTCTCTCTGACCTGGTCTCTCCCCCTCTCTCTCTCTCTCTCTCTATCGCTCTTTCTCTCTCCCTCTCTCTCTCCCCCTCTCTCTCTCTCTCTCTCTCTATCGCTCTCTCCCTCTCTCTCTCTCTCTTTCTCTCTCCCTCTCTCCCCCTCTCTCTCTCTCTCTCTCTCTCTCTCTCTCTCTTTGTCTCTCTCTCTCTCCCCTCTCTCTCACTCTCTCTCTCCCTCTCTCTTTCTCCCTCTCTCTCTCTCTCTCTCTCCCCTCTCTCTCTCTCTGGTTGTGTTGTATCGCTCTCTCTTTGTGACCTCTCTCTCTCTCTCCTCTCTCTCTCACTCTCTCTCTCTATCTCTCTCTCTCCCTCTCTCCCCCCCTCTCTCTCTCTCTCTTTGTCTCTCTCTCTCTCCCTCTCTCTCTCTCTCTCCTCCCTCTTCCTCCATAGAGGATCCTGTTATAGCTCTCTGTCTCTGTCAGAGCCCTCATGCTGCTGACTCACTGTAAGCTGCTCGTTGTCAAGGACCCTCAGACCAGCTAACATGCTACATAGAATACACCAAATGAACCTGACTAATGCTTCCCTTCTGTCTCCTGACCCACCCTCTCTGTTGCCATCCTTCTCTCTCCAGTGTGTAAAACAGCCACTCACAAGAAATGCGAGGCAAAGGTAAGACTCCAAACCGATTCACTTCTGCGTAACTTACCCAACTTATTCTACACTCTTAGAAAAAAAGGTGCAACCAAGAGCTGTCCCCTTTGAAGAATCATTTTTGGTTCCAGGTAGAACTCTTTTAGGTTCAATGTAGAACCCTTTCCACAGAGGGTTCTACATGGAACCAGAAAGAGTTCTACCTGGAACCAGAAGGTTACTTCTATAGGGACAGCCAAAGAACCTTTTTGAAATCCTTTTTTCTAAGAGTGTACCCTCCCTGTCCCTGCTATGAGCTAGTAGCCATTGATGTGACCGACTGCACCCAAGCCCCATTTGAAAGGGTCATTGATGGAGGAGTGAATGCCAGCTTTGGCCAGGGGCAGGGAGAGACTTGGCAGACTGCAGCTGCTGGCGCCGTGCGTTATGGAAGATGGCATGTGGCAGAAATTGCTGTCCAGTCTTGGTACCATCGATTTCCATTTGAGGAAAGAGACCTAGAGGATAAGGGGATTAAAAGTTGCAAACCAATACACATCCATAGCCAGTTATTTTTTTTAAATATTCGTTTAATCTTTGAAGATTTCAATCAAGGAATGAGCACGAAATGGTCTGCAGTAGACCTGGCATAGTATGTAGGCCACTCTTGTTCTGTGGATTGTAAAGCTCTGGCTCTGTTTCCTCGAAACAATGCTGTTGGTCAGGAAGATACTATTTCCACACTGTTGTGTTCTGTTTGGGCTCTGTTGTTTGTGACCTGGTTGTGTTCTGTTTGGGCTCTGTTGTTTGTGACCTGGTTGTGTTCTGTTTGGGCTCTGTTGTTTGTGACCTGGTTGTGTTGTATAGGCTCGGTTGTTTGTGATCTAGTTGTGTTGTATAGGCTCGGTTGTTTGTGATCTAGTTGTGTTGTATAGGCTCTGTTGTTTGTGACCTGGTTCGGTTGTATAGGCTCGGTTGTTTGTGATCTGGTTGTGTTGTATAGGCTCGGTTGTTTGTGACCTGGTTGTGTTGTATAGGCTCTGTTGTTTGTGACCTGGTTGTGTTGTATAGGCTCTGTTGTTTGTGACCTGGTTGTGTTGTATAGGCTCTGTTGTTTGTGACCTGGTTGTGTTGTATAGGCTCTGTTGTTTGTGACCTGGTTCGGTTGTATAGGCTCGGTTGTTTGTGATCTGGTTGTGTTGTATAGGCTCGGTTGTTTGTGACCTGGTTGTGTTCTGTTTGGGCTCTGTTGTTTGTGACCTGGTTGTGTTGTATAGGCTCTGTTGTTTGTGACCTGGTTGGTTGTATAGGCTCGGTTGTTTGTGATCTGGTTGTGTTGTATAGGCTCGGTTGTTTGTGACCTGGTTGTGTTGTATAGGCTCGGTTGTTTGTGACCTGGTTGTGTTTTGTATAGGCTCTGTTGTTTGAGATCTGGTTGTGTTGTATAGGCTCTGTTGTTTGTGACCTGGTTCGGTTGTATAGGCTCGGTTGTTTGTGATCTGGTTGTGTTGTATAGGCTCGGTTGTTTGTGACCTGGTTGTGTTGTATAGGCTCGGTTGTTTGTGACCTGGTTGTGTTTTGTATAGGCTCTGTTGTTTGTGACCTGGTTGTGTTGTATAGGCTCTGTTGTTTGTGACCTGGTTGTGTTGTATAGGCTCGGTTGTTTGTGACTTGGTTGTGTTGTATAGGCTCGGTTGTTTGTGACCTGGTTGTGTTTTGTATAGGCTCTGTTGTTTGTGACCTGGTTGTGTTGTATAGGCTCGGTTGTTTGTGATCTAGTTGTGTTGTATAGGCTCGGTTGTTTGTGACCTGGTTGTGTTGTATAGGCTCGGTTGTTTGTGACCTGGTTGTGTTTTGTATAGGCTCTGTTGTTTGTGGCCTGGTTGTGTTGTATAGGCTCGGTTGTTTGTGACCTGGTTGTGTTTTGTATAGGCTCTGTTGTTTGTGATCTGGTTGTGTTTTGTATAGGCTCTGTTGTTTGTGGCCTGGTTGTGTTCTGTTTGGGCTCGGTTGTTTGTGGCCTGGTTGTGTTGTATAGGCTCTGTTGTTTGTGGCCTGGTTGTGTTTTGTATAGGCTCTGTTGTTTGTGGCCTGGTTGTGTTCTGTTTGGGCTCTGTTGTTTGTGGCCTGGTTGTGTTCTGTTTGGGCTCTGTTGTTTGTGGCCTGGTTGTGTTTTGTATAGGCTCTGTTGTTTGTGATCTGGTTGTGTTTTGTATAGGCTCTGTTGTTTGTGACCTGGTTGTGCTTTGTATAGGCTCTGTTGTTTGTGGCCTGGTTGTGTTCTGTTTGGGCTCTGTTGTTTGTGGTCTGGTTGTGTTTTGTATAGGCTCTGTTGTTTGTGACCTGGTTGTGTTTTGTATAGACTCTGTTGTTGTTTGTGGCCTGGCCTGGTTGTGTTGGGGTCTGGAAATGATAGCTGCATAGCTGAGAGTGGGCTGTTGACTGGTGGTGGCCGGTGAAATGTCCCGGCAGTGATAGCCATCGGTCCTGCCCAGGAAGGGAGAGGCCAGGCCAGCCTCTGGGGGTGTGGGACTCTGGCCTCTCAACTGGCCTTAAGACCTTGAACACTGTTAGGCTGTTCTCTACAAGACATTGAACACTGTTATGCTACTCCACAAGAAATTGAACACTGTTAGGCTACCCTACAAGATATTGAACACTGTTAGGCTACTCTACAAGACATTGAACACTGTTAGGCTACTCTACAAGACAATGAACACTGTTAGGCTACTCTACAATACATTGAACACTGTTAGGCTACTCTACAAGACATTGAACACTGTTAGGCTACTCTACAAGACATTGAACACTGTTAGGCTGTTCTCTACAAGACATTGAACACTGTTAGGCTACTCTACAAGTCATTGAACACTGTTAGGCTACTCTACAAGACATTGAACACTGTTAGGCTGTTCTCTACAAGACATTGAACAGTTAGTTAGTTACGGGCCCTTCCCAACAATGCTTCGTAAACAACAGGTGTAGACTAACAGTGAAATGCTTAGTTATGGGCCCTTCCCAACAATGCAGAGAGAAACAACAGGTGTAGACTAACAGTTAAATGCTTAGTTACGGGCCCTTCCCAACAATGCAGAGAGAAACAACAGGTGTAGACTAACAGTGAAATGCTTAGTTACGGGCCCTTCCCAACAATGCAGAGAGAAACAACAGGTGTAGACTAACAGTGAAATGCTTAGTTACGGGCCCTTCCCAACAATGCAGAGAGAAACAACAGGTGTAGACTAACAGTGAAATGCTTAGTTACGGGCCCTTCCCAACAATGCAGAGAGAAACAACAGGTGTAGACTAACAGTGAAATACTTAGTTACGGGCCCTTCCCAACAATGCAGAGAGAAACAACAGGTGTAGACTAACAGTGAAATACTTAGTTACGGGCCCTTCCCAACAATGCAGAGAGAAACAACAGGTGTAGACTAACAGTGAAATGCCTAGCACAAGAAATAAATCCACAATGAGTAACGATAACTTGGCTATATATACAGAGTACCAGTACCGAGTCGATGTGGAGGGGTACGAGGTAGTTGAGGTAGATATGTAGATACTGTAGGGACAAAGTGACTAAGCAACAGGATAGATAATAAGCAGTTGCAGCAACGTATGTGATGAGTCCAAAGAGTTAGTTCAACAGGGGGTCAATGTAGGTAGCCCGGGTAGCTGTTTGGTTAACTGTTTAACTAACTATTTAGCAGTCTTATGGCTTGGAGGTAGAAGCTGTGCAGGGTCTTGTTGGTTCCAGACTTGGTAGCGCTTTCTGTGCGGTAGCAGAGAGAACAGTCTATGAGTTGAGTGGCTTGAGTCTTTGACAATTTTTAGGGCCTTCTTTTGACACCGCCTGGTATAGAGGTCTTGGATGGCAGGGAGCTCGGCCCAGGTTATGTACTGGCCCGTATGCACTACCCTCTGGAGCTCCTTACGGTCGGATGACAAGCAGTTACCATACCAAGTGGTGATGCAGCCAGTGAAGATGCTCTCAATGGTGCAGCTGTAGAACCTTTTGAGGATCTGAGGGCTCATGCCACATCTTTTCTGCATCCTTAGGGGGAAGAGGTATTGTCGTACCTTCTTCACAACTGTGTTGGTGTGTGTGGATCATGATTATTCCTTAGGGATGTGGAGACCAAGAAACTTGAAGCTCTCGACCCGCTCCACTACAACCCTGTGGATGTTTCCTGTAGTCCATAATCAGCTCTTTTGTTTTGCTGATGTTGAGGGGAAAGGTTGTTGCCAGGTCTTTGAACTCCTCCCTATAGGCTGTCTCATCATCGTCGTTGATATGGCCTACCACCATCGTGTAGTCAGCAAACGTAATGATGCCGTTGGAGTCGTGTGCGACCACGCAGTCATGGGTGAACAGGGAGTACAGGAGGGACTAAGCACGCACCCCTGAGGGGCCTCCATGTTGAGTGTCAGTGTGGCGGATGTGTTGTTGCCTAACATCACAACCTGCGGGTAGGGAACCAGGATCCAGTTGCAGATGGAGGGGTTCAGTCCCAAGGTACTGAGCTTGGTGATGAGCTTGGAGGGCACTATGGTGTTGAACACTGAGCTGTAGTTAATGAACAACATTCTCACATAGGTGTTCCTCTTGTCCAGGTGGGTAAGGGCAGTGTGGGGTGTAATCAAGATTACGTCATCTGTGGATCTGTTGGGGCAATATGTGAATTGGATTGGGTCCAGGGTGTCTGGGATGATGGTGTTGATGTGAGCCATGACCAGCCTTTCAAAGCATTTCATGGCTACAGAAGTGAGTGCTACGGGGCGGTAGTCATTAAGGCAGGTTACCTTGGTGTTCTTCGGCACAGGGACTATGGTGGTCTGCTTGAAATGTGTAGGTATAACAGACTGGGCCAGGGAGAGGTTGAACATGTCATTGAAGACACTTGCCAGCTGATCAGCACATGCTCTGAGTACACATCCTGGTAATTCATCTGGCCCCAAGGCCTTGTGAATGTTAACCTGTTTAAAGGTCTTACTCAAATCGGCTACGGAGAGCGAGATCACACAGTCGTCCAGAACAGTTACTTCACTGTCCTGTCAGTGCTCCCTCAGGAAAAGCACTTCATCTTCTCTTCCCAGAATAAAGCATTTCCTGGAAAACAAAGTGACCAGAATAAAGAAGTCTGTGTACTTCTCTCTATGGCTCCCCCTCTTGTTTCTCTCTATGGCTCCCCCTCTTGTTTCTCTCTATGGCTCCCCCTCTTGTTTCTCTCTATGGCTCCCCCTCTTGTTTCTCTCTATGGCTCCCCCTCTTGTTTCTCTCTATGGCTCCCCTCTTGTTTCTCTCTATGGCTCCCCCTCTCGTTTCTCTCTATGGCTCCCCTCTTGTTTCTCTCTATGGCTCCCCCTCTTGTTTCTCTCTATGGCTCCCCCTCTTGTTTCTCTCTATGGCTCCCCCTCTTGTTTCTCTCTATGGCTCCCCTCTTGTTTCTCTCTATGGCTCCCCCTCTTGTTTCTCTCTATGGCTCCCCCTCTTGTTTCTCTCTGTGGCTCCCCCTCTTGTTTCTCTCTGTGGCTCCCCCTCTTGTTTCTCTCTGTGGCTCCCCTCTTGTTTCTCTCTGTGGCTCCCCCTCTTGTTTCTCTCTGTGGCTCCCCTCTTGTTTCTCTCTGTGGCTCCCCCTCTTGTTTCTCTCTATGGCTCCCCTCTTGTTTCTCTCTATGGCTCCCCCTCTTGTTTCTCTCTATGGCTCCCCCTCTTGTTTCTCTCTATGGCTCCCCCTTGTTTCTCTGTTTCTCTTGTTTCTCTCTATGGCTCCCCCTCTTGTTTCTCTCTATGGCTCCCCCTCTTGTTTCTCTCTATGGCTCCCCTCTTGTTTCTCTCTATGGCTCCCCCTCTTGTTTCTCTCTATGGCTCCCCCTCTTGTTTCTCTCTATGGCTCCCCCTCTTGTTTCTCTCTATGGCTCCCCCTCTTGTTTCTCTCTATGGCTCCCCCTCTTGTTTCTCTCTATGGCTCCCCCTCTTGTTTCTCTCTATGGCTCCCCCTCTTGTTTCTCTCTATGGCTCCCCCTCTTGTTTCTCTCTATGGCTCCCCCTCTTGTTTCTCTCTGTGGCTCCCCTCTTGTTTCTCTCTGTGGCTCCCCCTCTTGTTTCTCTCTATGGCTCCCCTCTTGTTTCTCTCTATGGCTCCCCCTCTTGTTTCTCTCTATGGCTCCCCCTCTTGTTTCTCTCTATGGCTCCCCCTCTTGTTTCTCTCTATGGCTCCCCTCTTGTTTCTCTCTATGGCTCCCCCTCTTGTTTCTCTCTATGGCTCCCCCTCTTGTTTCTCTCTATGGCTCCCCCTCTTGTTTCTCTCTATTGGCTCCCCCTCTTGTTTCTCTCTATTGCCTCCCCCTCTTGTTTCTCTCTGTGGCTCCCCCTCTTGTTTCTCTCTGTGGCTCCCCCTCTTGTTTCTCTCTGTGGCTCCCCCTCTTGTTTCTCTCTGTGGCTCCCCCTCTTGTTTCTCTCTATGGCTCCCCCTCTTGTTTCTCTCTATGGCTCCCCCTCTTGTTTCTCTCTGTGGCTCCCCCTCTTGTTTCTCTCTATGGCTCCCCCTCTTGTTTCTCTCTATGGCTCCCCCTCTTGTTTCTCTCTATGGCTCCCCCTCTTGTTTCTCTCTATGGCTCCCCCTCTTGTTTCTCTCTATGGCTCCCCCTCTTGTTTCTCTCTGTGGCTTCCTTTCTTGTACTTGTCTTGTGGAGTTGCTGTCAGTCATCCAAACACGAAGTCAACAACCTACAGCTGGCTCATCTCTTTCATGAACAATCCCACTTCAAAAATACACAAATATGCCAAAACAGTGTTTTATTTCAGCGTGTTCTCTGTGTAGAGAACAACTTATCTGTGAGCTGGAGTTGTCCACAGGGAGTGAAGGGTTAAGGGTTGGGTAATGTTGCCCATGATGAGCTGCTCAAATATGTCAGGAAGAAAGACATTTCTCCTATTTTGGGGAGGGAATAGTCTAAAGTTGTTTATGTTAAAATCAACAACAGGAAGTGTAGAATAGAAATAGAATGGCTGTCTGGTCATCGTTAGGGAGTCGGAGTCACCCTGTCACAGAGTCATGATAATTGCCGGGGTAGATAGAGTGTCTTGTTTTTAATGTGGTCATACTAATGAGTGAGTCCGTGTGATGCTGATCAGCGTTAAAACCATAAGCGTGACAGCTGACTTAGCAGCTCTGGGGTTCTGCCAGATGACCCTTGGTGGAGGGGAAATACAACCAGGGTACTTGGCCACTGTTCTGTTCTTTTCTGTTCCGAGTGCTGAGAAGTCTCCCTATCATCCCAAGAATGCCTTCTACCTCTCTCCGCCAAGGTCAGAGGCAGAGCATGGAAATGTGTTCGGTGCCGTGGAGTCACGTCCAGGTTACTTGCCATTTATAGGTTCATAAAGACAATGAACTGACTACTATGGGATTTTTCCATTGTTGATCTCTGGCAATCTTGCCTTGCAGATTTTTTCAGTTCTGTTTATTTACCACTCGTTTATTTTTGTCCAGCATTGCTCTTTGAATACTTGTTTCACTTGGAGGAGGGGTGGAGGAGAGGATAGGAGACGAGGGGTTGTTGTAGTCACTGTTAACACTGGCTCCATGACTGGGAGGAGGGGTGGAGGAGAGGGGAGGAGACGAGGGGGTTGTTGTGGTCACTGTTAACACTGGCTCCATGACTGGGAGGAGGGGTGGAGGAGAGGGGAGGAGACGAGGGGGTTGTTGTAGTCACTGTTAACACTGGCTCCATGACTGGGAGGAGGGGTGGAGGAGAGGATAGGAGACGAGGGGGTTGTTGTAGTCACTGTTAACACTGGCTCCATGACTGGGAGGAGGGGTGGAGGAGAGGGGAGGGGAGGAGACGAGGGGGTTGTTGTGGTCACTGTTAACACTGGCTCCATGACTGGGAGGAGGGGTGGAGGAGAGGGGAGGAGACGAGGGGGTTGTTGTAGTCACTGTTAACACTGGCTCCATGACAGGGAGGAGGGGTGGAGGAGAGGGGAGGAGACGAGGGGGTTGTTGTAGTCACTGTTAACACTGGCTCCATGACTGGGAGGAGGGGTGGAGGAGAGGGGAGGAGACGAGGGGGTTGTTGTGGTCACTGTTATCACTGGCTCCATGACTGGGAGGAGGGGTGGAGGAGAGGATAGGAGACGAGGGGGTTGTTGTAGTCACTGTTAACACTGGCTCCATGACTGGGAGGAGGGGTGGAGGAGAGGGGAGGAGACGAGGGGGTTGTTGTGGTCACTGTTATCACTGGCTCCATGACTGGGAGGAGGGGTGGAGGAGAGGATAGGAGACGAGGGGGTTGTTGTAGTCACTGTTAACACTGGCTCCATGACTGGGAGGAGGGGTGGAGGAGAGGGAGGGGAGGAGACGAGGGGGTTGTTGTAGTCACTGTTAACACTGGCTCCATGACTGGGAGGAGGGGTGCAGGAGAGGGGAGGAGACGAGGGGGTTGTTGTAGTCACTGTTAACACTGGCTCCATGACTGGGAGGAGGGGTGGAGGAGAGGGGAGGAGACGAGGGGGTTGTTGTAGTCACTGTTAACACTGGCTCCATGACAGGGAGGAGGGGTGGAGGAGAGGGGAGGAGACGAGGGGGTTGTTGTGGTCACTGTTAACACTGGCTCCATGACTGGGAGGAGGGGTGGAGGAGAGGGGAGGAGACGAGGGGGTTGTTGTGGTCACTGTTAACACTGGCTCCATGACTGGGAGGAGGGGTGGAGGAGAGGATAGGAGACGAGGGGGTTGTTGTAGTCACTGTTAACACTGGCTCCATGACTGGGAGTCACACACAGTAATTATCGATACCAGAGGGACACATGACCTCTGTCCTATATGTTCTGTTCTGTCCTGTACCCACCCTCAGGTGTTTGGACAGAGAGAGAGAGAGGGGGGGGGAGAGAGAGAGAGAGGGGGGGTGGAGTGAGAGAGAGAGAGAGAGAGAGGGGGGGGGAGAGAGAGAGGGGGGAGAGAGAAAGAGCGAGTGAATAGAATATGGAAGGAGGGAAGGAGGGATGGCAGAGAGAGACAGGAGGAGAGCTGGAGTGAGAGAGAGAGAGAGAGAGAGAGAGATATATATTATGGACAGAGTGTAAGTCAGATGGATAAAGAGGTAATACCTAACAGCATTCCCGGGCCTTTGAGGGGCCCAACCAATGACTAAGGGACATTACTAGGTCTGTTTCAGAACGTTCATTAGGTCTGCTTCTGAACGTTCATCAGGTCTGCTTCTGAACGCTCATTAGGTCTGCTTCTGAACGTTCATTAGGTCTGCTTCAGAATGCTCATTAGGTCTGCTTCAGAATGCTCATTAGGTCTGTTTCAGAATGCTCATTAGGTCTGTTTCAGAATGCTCATTAGGTCTGCTTCTGAATGCTCATTAGGTCTGCTTCAGAATGCTCATTAGGTCTGTTTCAGAATGCTCATTAGGTCTGCTTCAGAATGCTCATTAGGTCTACTTCAGAATGCTCATTAGGTCTACTTCAGAATGCTCATTAGGTCTACTTCAGAATGCTCATTAGGTCTACTTCAGAATGCTCATTAGGTCTGCTTCAGAATGCTCATTAGGTCTGCTTCAGAATGCTCATTAGGTCTGCTTCAGAATGCTCATTAGGCTTTCTCCCCTGTTATCCTGGCTCTCTCCCCTGTTCTCCAGGCTGTCTCCCCTGTTCTCCAGGCTCTCTCCCCTGTTCTCCTGGCTCTCTCCCCTGTTTTAAAGGCTCTCTCCCCCCAATCACTCACTCACTCACTTATCCACTCACTCACTCACTCACTCACTCACTCACTCACTCACTCACTCACTCACTCACTCTAATAACATACCAGTAATGTTACCTCATCCCCAGCTAGTCTCTCATAGAACTGCACATGCATTCACAGTGAGAGCATTAGCCATGGTTCCTGGCTTTGATGGATCAAAACATTGGTTGGACCAGTGGCCCATCTATGAGAGGGAGAGAGGGGTTAGCACTGTGAGCCTTACCAGCTGGGCCTGTTAAGAAAAAGATAGAGTGGGAGAGGAGGGAGAGGTACACAGAAGGAGAGCGGGAGTAAGGGAGAGGGTAGAGGGAGAGCACTTGCAGGAAGCGTGTTCGTAAGTGTTGGCCAAAGAGATGGAATCTGGTGTGTTTTTTGGCATAATGGTCCCCTGCTGCAGGCCCCATCGCTCACTCTGAGAGGGGAGGGCAGCAGGCTGGGAGAGAGAGGGGGGGGGGGGTGCTGCGAGAGAGAGGGAAAGATTGACAGGGAGAGAGAAGGGAAAGAGAGGGGAGGGCAGCAGACTGGGAGAGAGAGGGGAGGGGGGGATGCTGCGAGAGAGAGGGAAGGATTGACAGGGAGAGAGAAGGGAAAGAGAGGGGAGGGCAGCAGACTGGGAGAGAGGGGAGGGGGGTGCTGCGAGAGAGAGGGAAGGATTGACAGGGAGAGAGAGGGAAAGAGAGGGAGGGCAGCAGACTGGGAGAGAGAGGGGGATGCTGCGAGAGAGAGGGAAGGATTGACAGGGAGAGAGAAGGGAAAGAGAGGGGAGGGCAGCAGACTGGGAGAGAGAGGGGGATGCTGCGAGAGAGAGGGAAAGATTGACAGGGAGAGAGAGGGGGAGGGGGGTGCTGCGAGAGAGGGAAGGATTGACAGGGAGAGAGAGGGGAGGGGGGGGTGCTGCGAGAGAGAGGGAAGGATTGACAGGGAGAGAGACGGGAAAGAGAGGGGAGGGCAGCAGACTGGGATAGAGAGGGGGGATGCTGCGAGAGAGAGGGAAAGATTGACAGGGAGAGAGAAGGGAAAGAGAGGGGAGGGGAGCAGACTGGGAGAGAGAGGGGGGGGGGGATGCTGCGAGAGAGAGGGAAGGATTGACAGGGAGAGAGAGGGGAAAGAGAGGGGAGGGCAGCAGACTGGGAGAGAGAGGGGGATGCTGCGAGAGAGAGGGAAGGATTGACAGGGAGAGAGAGGGAAAGAGAGGGGAGGGCAGCAGACTGGGAGAGAGAGGGGGGGGATGCTGCGAGAGAGAGGGAAGGATTGACAGGGAGAGAGAAGGGAAAGAGAGGGGAGGGCAGCAGACTGGGAGAGAGAGGGAGGGGGGGATGCTGCGAGAGAGAGGGAAGGATTGACAGGGACAGAGACGGAAAGAGAGGGGAGGGCAGCAGACTGGGAGAGAGAGGGGGGGGGGGGGGATGCTGCGAGAGAGAGGGAAGGATTGACAGGGAGAGAGAGGGGAAAGAGAGGGGAGGGCAGCAGACTGGGAGAGAGAGGGGGGGGGGGGATGCTGCGAGAGAGGGGGAAGGATTGACAGGGAGAGAGAGGGGAAAGAGAGGGGAGGGCAGCAGACTGGGAGAGAGAGGGGGGATGCTGCGAGAGAGAGGGAAGGATTGACAGGGAGAGAGAAGGGAAAGAGAGGGGGAGGGCAGCAGACTGGGAGAGAGAGGGGGGGGGGGATGCTGCGAGAGAGAGGGAAGGATTGACAGGGACAGAGACGGGAAAGAGAGGGGGGGCAGCAGACTGGGAGAGAGAGGGGAGGGGGGATGCTGCGAGAGAGAGGGAAGGATTGACAGGGAGAGAGAGGGGAAAGAGAGGGGAGGGCAGCAGACTGGGAGAGAGAGGGGAGGGGGGATGCTGCGAGAGAGAGGGAAGGATTGACAGGGCGAGAGAAGGGAAAGAGAGGAGGGGAGAGAACGCGGGATAGAGGGATTATTAGAGAAAGGCGGAAAGAGAATTTTTGAGGGATGGAGAGAGAGCCAGTTTGGAAGAGAACGAGAGAAAGAGAGGATGTGGTGGGAGAGAAAAGGTTGAGATAGAGGAGAGGGACAGTTGGAGAGAGAGAGAGAGAAAGAGCATGGAACATTTTACTAGAGTGCTGTCTGGTTGTCGTTCTATGTTGTTCTTTCAAACTGGTTTCATATCTGCAGCAGAACCATGCATCCTCTTAGACATGGTTCTTGTTCCCGCAAGTTACGTGTTCTCAGTTTTCCAAGCCCAACTTGCAGCCAGGACACAGGATACCCTATTGCACAAGATGTTGAAAATAGGTATTTTGGGGTTGAAAACATGTTGAAAATATGTTTTTCAACCAATTCTGCTCATTGGGTAAAATCTGCTATAATTCTTCAAGATTTATAGAATATAGCAGTGGTGTTTACATGGAATTGACTGAAACAAGCTCTCTGATGTAGTCATGTGTCTCGTTTCAGCACATTGTCTGTTGACCCCTGACCTATTCTAGCATCTGTATGATAAGAAGAGGTTTGAGGCCCACACACTTTCTTAGAGATCTGCACAAGAACACTAGTTATATTTGGCCCACACACTCAAACACACCCCTACCCAAGGCTTCTGTCACTTCCCTCTGTACACAATGAGATGTACAAGCCCTTGCCCTTTCCTGTGGCCAAACAAACAGGCGTAACAGGGTTTGGGAGTGGAAACGCTGGGACACGCTGGCCGGCAGTGAGCTCAGCCATTACGAAAGCATGACTGTGGTCTTCGACCCTGCCTCAGCCCCACCGCTGCAGCGCTTCCACTTCCTCCCTGGGTCAGAGGTCAAGATCTGGAGCCCACTGCACATGGGAAATAGTGTGTGCGTGCATGCGTGCGTGCGTGCGTGTGTGCGTGTGTGTGTGCGTGCCAGACAGCAAAGGCTGTAGTGATGTCAAAGCAAAAGTTTCTACTGCATGGTTTTAACCAGGCTATTAGTTGTACTTTGTAGCCCTTTGTCTGTTTATGTGAATCAGTGTGCGAATGACCTCGTTAGTGCACTTATGATCATGTGCACATGCTCCCAGGCTACAACTGTGCCATTGTGTGAGTGACACCAAGGAGAAGTATATATTAGCAAGATAAATGCAGCAGCCTCGGACGGTCCCACCAAACGCCTCTGAGAGTGTTGGGACTTGCATACCATACTTCCCTGGTCATGGTATTTCTACTGTAATCTATGTTCAGGTGGATCATATCTTCGTTGGATGACAAGGCTCTCTTATCTGGCTTTAGATGTGTTTTCTCTCTCTCCTTATCTCTCTGTCCGTCTGAGCGAGGGAGCATTTCCCCCGGCCCATCTTCCCCGGTGGCCTCGCCAGCCCCACCACTCCCTTCCCTCTTTCCTGGAGGGAAATACAACAACAAAAACCAGACGGCAGAAAGCAAAACTTAGCGGATAGCTTCAGAATGCTATGTTTATGTTTGACTATGTGTTTGGTTTAACAATGTTTCTCGTTGGAAAAATGGTATGTTGTTATGTTTCAGGTGACCACAGCTTGCATCCCAGCTCTCTCGTCTGATCTGGTAAGTTGACCACTCGTTCTCTCTCTCTCTCTCTCTCTCTCTCTCTTTCTGTCTCTCTCTCTCTCTCTCTCTCTCTCTCTCTCTCTCTCTCTCTCTCTCTCTCTCTCTCTCTCTCTCTCTCTGTCTCTCTCTGTCTCTCTGTCTCTCTCTGTCTCTCTGTCTCTCTGTCTCTCTGTCTCTCTTGCTCTCTCTCACTCTTTTATAGTCCACTTCATTCCTTCAATTTATGTTTGAAATAAATCAGCTGTGACCATCCCTAAATCTGCAGTGCTGTTGGAAAATGGCAGAAGCTTCTCTTTTCCTTGGCTTGAAGAGTGGGCTTGGTTTTGGTTTGTTCTTGTATGAGGAGAGGATTTTCTAGAGGTAGATTGTAACAGGAAGTCTCTCCTTGTTGCATTACCGTATGTCTCTCCTTGTTGTATTACTGTATGTCTCTCCTTGTTGCATTACTGTATGTCTCTCCTTGTTATATTACCGTATGTCTCTCCTTGCTGCATTACCGTATGTCTCACCTTGTTGCATTACCATATGTCTCTCCTTGTTGCATTACCGTATGTCTCTCCTTGTTGCATTACCGTATGTCTCTCCTTGTTGCATTACCATATGTCTCTCCTTGTTGCATTACCGTATGTCTCTCCTTGTTGCATTACCGTATGTCTCTCCTTGTTGCCTACAGCAGGGCAAAGGAACTGCTCCATCCCGACACATCCAACACCTGGTAAGAGTGTTCTTTCTTCCTCTCCACAAATGAATGCTGATGCTGTTTCTCTTATCGGTGTCAGAAATGGTGGTCATTTAATTTCTCTGTCTTCAGGGCTCCACAAGGTCTTTGACTTACAACAAACAGAGGAACACCCTCTCCAGGTAACTCAGCTCTCTATCATACCCTATTTCAATGCATCATTCCCTTGAAGAGGAGGATGAGGAAGAGGGGGAGGATGAGGAGCAGGGGGAGGATGATGGTGAGGAGGATCTACTGAAGCATTGTGATGAGGGGGTGGAAGAGGAGGAGGAGGGGGAGGGAGGAGCAAGGGGGAGGATGAGGAGGAGGATGATTATGTACTGTAGCATTATGATGTGGAGGAAGAGGATGGAGATGATGATGTACTGTAGCATTATGAGGAGGAAGAGGATGTACTGTAGCATGATGATGAGGAGGAAGAGGCTGTACTGTAGCATTATGATGAGGAGGAAGAGGATGTACTGTAGCATGATGATGAGGAAGAAGAGGATGTACTGTAGCATTATGATGAGGAGGAAGAGGATGTACTGTAGCATGATGATGAGGAAGAAGAGGATGTACTGTAGCATTATAATGAGGATGAAGAGGAGGGAGATGATGATGTACTGTAGCATTATGATGAGGAGGAAGAGGATGTACTGTAGCATTATGATGAGGAGGAAGAGGATGTACTGTAGCATTATGATGAGGAGGAAGAGGATGTACTGTAGCATTATGATGAGGAGGAAGATGATGTACTGTAGCATTGTGATGATGAGGAAGAGGAGGAAGAGGATGTACTGTAGCATTATGATGAGGAGGAAGATGATGTACTCCTACTCCTCTTTATTCTCTATATTTGTCTTCTCTTCTCCCTGCTCTCGCTTGCTCTCTCTCTCTCTCTCTGTTTCTATGCTCTCACTCCTCCTTTTATCCCTCTCATTCTCCACATCCTCTCATTCTCCACCTCCTGTCATTCTCCATCTTATCTCATTCTCCACCTCCTGTCATTCTCCAGCTCATATTATTCTCCACCTCCTGCCATTCTCCACCTCATCTCATTCTCCACCTCCTGTCATTCTCCACATCTCATTCTCTACCTCATCTCATTCTCCACCTCATCTCATTCTCCACCTCCTGTCATTCTCCACCTCATCTCATTCATTCTCCACCTCATCTCAATCTCTACTTCATCTCATTCTCCACGTCAAATCAAATCAAAATCAAATGTATTTATATAGCCCTTCGTACATCAGCTGATATCTCAAAGTGCTGTACAGAAACTCAGCCTAAAACCCCAAACAGCAAGCAATGCAGGTGTAGAAGCACCTCATCTCATTCTCCACCTCATCTCATTCTCCACCTCCTGCCATTCTCCACCTCATCTCATTCTCCACCTCATCTCATTCTCCACCTCATCTCATTCTCCACCTCATCTCATTCTCCAACTGCACTACCTCAAGGTCTTTCTGTGGCGCATTACATATTTTTCAGAGTTTCTCTCTTGACCCCATTCTTCAAATCAGTTGCGATCACTAGTTTGGTGAACGCTGGGTTAATTAATATAAGGGAGACTGAAAATGTACGTTTTCAGGGTTGTTTTAGAGCTCAAAGCCGTAACAGAACATAAATATATAGACCACAGCATAAATCCCAGCAATCTCCCTGATTAGGAGTATCAGTGTGGACCGTGTGATGGAGAGAGTCATGGAGCGTCATTATGACTTTGACCTGACCTACATCACTGAGAGGATCATCTCCGTGTTCTTCCCCCCTCTGCTGGATGAGCAGCGCTACCGTCTCAACCTCAAGGAGGTGACCGCCATGCTCAGGTCCAAGCACCAGGACAAGTTCCTGGTGAGTACAGTACTTCCTGGCGCTGATGTAGACATGGGCTAGCTTCCAATATCCACACTACCAGCCTAAGTGGTATGCTGGTATGGATATTGGAAAGTAGCCATACACTCAGTGACACTTTCATATGGGGTTTTATATGTGCTACTTGCTGGCAGGGGCGTCATGCACCACACAAAAATCTGAGGGGTCACAAAGTACGTGAGGATGGCTTGGGGGGGGTCCGGCGGGGGGCTAGGACCCCCTTTTCGAAAGTTTGAGAATCTTTCAAACAATTGAAACAACCTTTTCCTGCAATCTAAAGCCATAATCATAATGTTTAATTGTATGCCAAAGAAACATCAAGCTTAGCATTTCTCTTGAGCTGTCTGTGCATCCTCTTGGTTATTTTTTTAAAGAAACTAAATATGCTTCTCTGCATCCCTGCTAAAATCTGGATAAAAGGTTGAAAGGCATGTTAGTCTTATTCAGTACATTTAGTAATTGCTTGCTTTTCTAAAGTCTACCAACCTTGCCAGCAGACATGCCAGCTAAGATAGTTAGACAAGCTAGCTACTTTAACTTGATTGATAGCCTGATATGGATTCTTGGTAGCTAATTGGGAGATGAGGTTGGGAGATTCGGATCCTCGCTGGGTTAGCTAAAGACAACTTAATAAAATGGCTAGGTGGCTAGTAGTATTACAGAGAAACAACAACAACAAAATAAACCAAAAAATATGATTATTTTATTTATTATTTTTAATTAAAAGACAAATCTGAGGGGGCACGTGCCCCTGTGCCCCCTATGGGCATGACGCCTCTGCTTGCTGGGCTGGTTGAACACACATCATTCATTTGAATATCCATTTTTCAGCTCTTCAACCTCTCTGAACGGCACCATGACATCACCCGCATGAATCCAAAGGTATAATTTTTTATTTTCTGTATCAATACTGTATCAGTTTCTAAGGCTAAGTATATTAATGTACTTTTCCTCACTATTTTCCCATGTGGTCCAGGTCCTTGACTTCGGCTGGCCTGACTTCCATGCCCCTCCCCTGGACAAGATCTGTGCCATGTGTAAGGCCATGGAGACGTGGCTGACCTCCGACCCCCAGCATGTGGTGGTCCTGCACTGCAAGGTCAGGGTTCAGGCCTGTTGCTGACTAGGTTTTAAAGGGTTGTTTTGTTGTTTTAGGGGCTTTTAGGGGCTGCTGGCTTCACATAGATGACTCACGTATTTCACTCACAGAGGCTCTTTGATCAGTGCAATAAGTCATCTTTGTATCTTTTCACTGTGAAATGTTGAAATTGCTATGAGATCTTGTAGGCGTAGTGACATCCGTGTCTTTAAAACAATATTAATCCGTAAACCTTTGGGACTTCATGTTCTTTTGGCACTGATCTTTCTCCTTCAGGGCAACAAGGGCAAAACAGGAGTGATTATTGCAGCCTACATGCACTACAGCAAGATCTCTGCAGGGTGAGTGTCCTGTCCTGCATCCAAAGCCACAGTTTCCACACTGAGCATGGTTTAAGGCTGTAGTAGTGGAAACTGGCTTGTTCTTTGGCTCAAGCCAGCTGCATTCATGTACTTCTGGCTCTTAGAGAGCCTGGTCTTGTCCATTATGGGAAAGTTGTGTAAATGTTGTATAATTCTCTACATGAAGTGTGTATTCTTGTTGTGGCGTGTGTCGCTTTAATTCTGTTTTTTTGTGTTTGAGCAGGGCAGACCAGGCCCTCAGCACCCTGGCCATGAGGAAGTTCTGCGAGGATAAGGTATCTTCCTCCCTCCAACCGTCCCAAAACAGGTAGGCACCATCTTGTTGTCCATGTTGTCTGTATCACTAACCAACAAGTGCTGTAGATGTCTGTATGTCTCTCTCTCTTCCCTCTTCCTTCCCATCCCTTTCTCTCAGGTAGACACTGAGTGTACAAAACATTAACAACACCTGCTCTTTCCATGACATAGACGGACCCGGTGAATCCAGCTGAAACCGTATTAATGTCAATTGTTAAATCCACTGCAATCAGTGTAAATGAAGGGCAGGAGACAGGTTAAGACGCGGGCTGTGTATTTGTGCGATTCAGAGGGTGAATGGGCAAGACAAAACATTTAAGTGCCTTTGAACGGGGTCTGGTAGTAGGTGCCAGGCATAGCGGTTTATGTAAACAACTGCAATGCTGCTGGATTTTTCATGGTCAACAGTTTCCTGTGGGTATCAAGGATGGTCCACCACCCAAAGGACTTCCAGCCAACTGGACACAACTGTTGCAGCATTGGGAGTCAACATGGGCCAACATCCCTATGGAACGCTTTTGACACTTTGTAGAGTCCATGCCTAAGCGAATTGAGGCTGTTCTGAGGGCAAAAGGGGAGGTGTTCCTGTTTGGTATACTCAGTGTATATATTACTTCATGCATCCTTTTCACCAACATTCAGTGTTGTTTTATTTGATTTGATGTTGTCTTTTGTGAAGTGTGCTTACAAATCACCCAGCCCTCCCTCCCCCTCTTCCCTCGCTCTCTCTCTCCCTCTTCCCTCGCTCTCACTCTCTCTCTCTCTATATATATATCTCTCTCTCTCGCTCTCTATCTCTCTCTCACTCTTCCCTCTCTCTCACGCTGCCCTCCCTCTTCTCTCTCTCTCTCTCCACCTCTCTCTCTCTCTCTCACACACACTGCCCTCCCTCCCTCCATCCCTCTCCATCCCTCTTCCCTCTCTCTCGCTCTCTCTCTCACGCTGCCCTCCCTCCATCCCTCCCTCCCTCTCTATCTCTCTCTCTCTCGCTCTCTCTCTCATGCTGCCCTCCCTCCATCCCTCCCTCTCTATCTCTCTCCGTCTTCCCTCTCTCTCTCTCTCTCTCTCACACTGACCTCCCTCCATCCCTCCCTCCCTCTCTCTCTCACTCTCTCTCTCTCACTCTTCCCCCTCTCTTTCTCTCTCTCTCTCTCTCTCTCTCTCTCTCTCTCTCTCTCTCGCTCTTTCTCTCACGCTGCCCTCCCACCCTCTCTATCTATCTATCTCTCTCTCTCTCTCTCCCTCTTCCCCCTCTCTCTCTCTCTCATGCTGCCCTCACTCCATCCCTCCATCCCTCTTTCCTCTCTCTCTCTCTCTCTCTCTTTTCACACTGCCCTCCCTCCCTCTCTATCTCTCTCTCTCTCTCTCTCAGGTATATCTACTACTTTGGGGGGCTCCTCTCTGGGGCGATCAAGATGAACAGCAGTCTGCTACTCCTCCACCAGGTCCTCATCCCCACGCTTCCTAACTTCCAGGGCAAAGGAGGTGAGGCCGTGCGAGGGGCACCACACACTTGTTTCCCCTGACTGACAGTTGGCTCCTCCCATCCTCACATTAGACCACTACACTCGGGTGCTGAGTCTGTCTCAGTCTGTCTTTACAGTAGAGACCGTGGTGTGTGTGTGTGTGTGCGTGCTAGTGCGTGCATGTGCCAGGTGTGTGTGTGTGTGTGCTAGTGCGTGCATGTGCCAGGTGTGTGTGTGTGTGTGTGTGTGTGTGTGTGTGTGTGTGTGAAGGCCTGTCTGTGCAGAAGGCTCTGAGATATGGCCCTGTGAATGATAGTAGTGTTTTCAGATGGTCAAATTCACCCTCCACCTACACACTGGGCTGTTTATCTTGAATTGTTTGACGGATAGAGACAGAGACAGTCAGCACATTCCACTGAACACCGCCTCTCTTTATCGTTGCCCAGGTTACTTCCCCTTCCTGAAGATCTACCAGTCCATGCAGCTGGTCTATACATCAGGGATATAGTGAGTCTGCATCACTTCATGTCCTACAGTATTATCAACCAACACCACTGACAGAAAAGACACATCTCTAACTCGGACAGGATGTGTCTTTAGGTCTACTTGTCCTTATGTGTGTCTATTTGTATTCATATGTTGTGTGTTGTCTGTCCACAGTGACTTGAAGGGTTCTGTGGGCAGAAGACTGTGTGTGACCATTGAGCCTGCACTGCTGCTGAAGGGAGACATCATGGTGAGTGAGACCATCTGTCTGGCCATTAGACTAGTCCTCTTTTTTTCTCAAGTGAAGTCACCGCCTTGCCACTGGCAGTCCATTAAGTATGATTCTCTCTCTCTGTTCCCTCTCTACCGCTCTGTCTCTCCCCGCAGGTGAAGTGTTACCACAGACGGGCACAGGGTGCAGAGAGGGACACAGTGTTCAGACTGCAGTTCCACACCTGCACCATCCACGGGGCCCAGCTATGGTTCGGCAAGGGGGAGTTGGATGAGGCCTGTACTGGTAGGAACTAGTGGGGTTCTGGGGGGGTCCATTGCTTCATTGTATATTGAACACGATCATTTCCTAATTCCGCTAATGTGATTACGTTCTGTGAAATGTTAAATTACTCCCAACTGAAAAGTTGTGCTCTGTATTGAAAAAGCACCAGGGGGTTTATGTGGCAGTAATGATCCCAATCGGATAAGTACTGACAGAATTTAAAGGAAAACAGTAAAATGTATTTTCTCAGATGAACGATTTCCCTCGGATGCCACTGTGGAGTTTGTCTTCTCCTCGGGACCAGAGAAAATGAAAGGTTGGTTTGAACTATGCATTTACAGTGTAACAGTGCCAGGGAACACAATAACAAGTTTGTATTGATGTGTTTGATCACGTGTCTAATAACATGAACTCTCTCCTCAGGGCGTGAGTACCAGAGAAATGACCCTGCTGTCACAGTGGACTACAACACAGCTGATCCAGTGGTGCGCTGGGACTCCTATGAGAACTTCAACCAGCGCTATCAAGACAGCCTCGATGGTACAGTCCAGAGAAGTACAGAGAACCAGGGAGACACTCTCAATAATACATTCAGCCCGCAGTTAATACTGTGCTGATGATACTGTACTCTGAAGCTATGTTACATCTCTGCTCTCTCTCCCTCTCAGACATAGCCCACACCAGGGGTCCAGTGGACGGAAGTCTGTACGCCCAGATAAAGAAGCGTCTCTCAGCCCCAGGCTCTGGCTCCCTGACCTCCACCAATGGCAGTCCAGCAGGCACCAGCGAGGAGAGGCCCAGTCAGAGCCAGCTGCTCTCTCCCAGCTCTGACTCTCTCACTCACTCCGGCCACTCGTCTGCCCTCCCAGAGCATTCAGAGGAGTCCAAAGGGCTCCCGCCACCCACCCGGCAGGAGAGAGAGGACCTGGACCGACTGCTGGGGGGCATCGAGGGGGAGAGGGACGGCCTGGACAGAGAGAGGGAGACTGCCATCCTGGACGATGGGGACTTGTCGTCTGAGCATACTGGCACCCTGAGGCTCGACCGCTCCTGTTCTTGCAGGGTGGGCTACCACTCCCAGCGCTGTGCCGAGCCCGACTGTGACCGACTCCACCTCATGTCCAGCGGCTACTGCCGGGACAGAGCTCCGGGCACCAACGGCCACCCTGGGTCACCGCCCTTGACTAACCCTGCCACCGTCCCCTCACACATGGACCTGTGTCAGCACTACAGCCCACACCCTCAACCCCATCAGGCCCTGCCTCCCCCTGACCTGGTATGGAACCGCCAACAGGGCCCTCCACACTACCTGCACCGTGAGGGACCCTCTCGTCACCCCTCTCTGTGCCCCTATCCATCCCAGGACCTGACCTCTCACCCCCACACCCTTCATCCCGGGCGCCTGCTCTGTAGAAGTGATGACTATGGTCCGTACCATCACCCTCCCTCACACACCCACCATCACCCTCACCACCCCAAGTCCTCCGGGTCCTACCAAGATATGCTGCTGCTGGACGGCATGCCGCCCCCTGGCTGCCCTTGCCGGGACTGCCTCACCAGGAGGGAGGATTCAGCCTTCCACGGCCTGCGGCTGGAGCGAGGAGAGAGCTTCCACTGGGACAGAGAGGCAGAACTGCAGCATCGGGAAGCAGGGCTAAGGAGAGTAAGGGAGTCTGAGCTGCCTAGAGGGGCAGAGATGCATTGGGAGAGGGAGGCAGGGGGACTGAGAAGAGGCAGGGAGATGTCACTGCACTGGGAGAGAGACAGGGAGGCAGAGCTCCAATGGGAGAGGGAGAGAAAGGCCGACTATTGGCACCGGAGGGCCTACAGGCTTCAGGACCACGAGCTACCTGCCTTCTCTTTTGACCCTCTACCGTCCGGTCACCCTGCGTACCCAGAGGCGTCTCGCTCCCACGGCCACGCCCACCTGGACCTGAAGTACAGCAGCAACAGCAGCAGTGGCTACCAGACCCCGCACCAGGTCTGCCTCTGCTCCCACTACCAGCCCTCCCCATCTGAGAGCAGGGGTTATGCCTCAGGTTACCAGTCTGAGTCCACCTCCCCTCTGCCCCCTCCCTCCACCCTGTCAGGCCCCTGCAGCCACACCAGAGGGCCAGCAGACCACCACCCCGAAGCCCACACTCAGCAGTACCCATCTGAGAGCCAGACAGGTGAGACAATACATTTAAACCAATGTAGGAAATCATTATTCAACTGACAGTTCTGTCACATAAAGTCATTCTCTCTGTTCGCTGTCTTCCATAAGATGGAAGGGGGATGAGTGAGAACGTGAGTTGGCGGGACCACATCTCCCAGGGTTCCTTCAAGAGGATGCATCCTTCAAGAGATGTCCCGTGTTCCACGCCCTCTGACCTCTCTAGGCCGCCCACCCCTGTTCTCACCAGCAGCCCTCTGTGCACACAAGAAAGGTGCCTATTCTGCTGTCTTCTTTTTAACATCTGCAAAAGTCACATATCAGAAATGAAACATTCCAACATTACATGTAAGAATATATTGCATACCTCTTTAATATGACTTTCTGTTTGTTTCAGCCTCAGTCTAGGGGTGCACTCACTAGTTGGATCGACTGACATAGTCAACAGTGACTGTGAGTCTGTCCAGTCTCAGGATAGGCCCGGCAGTGCTGCTGCTCAGGGGTCGCAGGTCACCCAGCAACACATCCCTGACCCTTTACAGTCTACATCCGTGACACCCACACCTTCCCCTACCCAACCCAACAGCCGCTGGACCACACTGACAGCAACACAACCACCCTCACCCCACCAGCCCCAGAACCACAGTGCTACACCTTCACCCCACCAGCCCCAGAACCACAGTGCTACATCTTCACCCCACCAGCCCCAGAACCACAGTGCTACATTTTCACCATACCAGCCCCAGAACCACAGTGCTACATTTTCACCAAACCAGACCCAGAACCACAGCGCTACATCTTCTCCCCAACAGCCCCAGAACCACAGAGCTACACCTTCACCCCACCAGCCCCACAGAGCTACACCTTCACCCCACCAGCCCCAGAACCACAGTGCTACATCTTCACCCCACCAGCCTCAGAACCACAGTACTACATCTTCACCCCACCAGCCCCAGAACCACAGTGCTACATCTTCACCCAAACAGCCCCAGAACCACAGTGCTACATCTTCACCCAAACAGCCCCAGAACCACAGTGCTACATCTTCACCGCACCAGCCCCAGAACCACAGTGCTACATATTCACCCCACCAGCCCCAGAACCACAGTGCTACATCTTCACCCCACCAGACCCAGAACCACAGTACTACATCTTCACCCCACCAGCCCCAGAACCACAGAGCTACATCTTCACCCCACCAGCCCCAGAACCACAGTACTACATCTTCACCCCACCAGCCCCAGAACCACAGTGCTACATCTTCACCCCACCAGCCCCAGAACCACAGTACTACATCTTCACCCCACCAGCCCCAGAACCACAGTGCTACATCTTCACCCCACCAGCCCCAGAACCACAGTGCTACATCTTCACCCCACCAGCCCCAGAACCACAGTGCTACATCTTCACCCCAACAGCCCCAGAACCACAGTGCTACATCTTCACCGCACCAGCCCCAGAACCACAGTGCTACATCTTCACCCCACCAGCCCCAGAACCACAGTGCTACATCTTCACCCCACCAGCCCCAGAACCACAGTGCTGCATCTTCACCCCACCAGCCCCAGAACCACAGAGCTACATCTTCACCCCACCAGCCCCAGAACCACAGTGCTACATCTTCACCCCACCAGCCCCAGAACCACAGTGCTACATCTTCAACCCACCAACCCCAGAACTACATTGCTACATCTTCACCTTTAACTACAACCAGCCAGCCCAGCAACCACTGCCACCCTGCTACACCCACTCAGACACCCACTGAGGAAGCTAGCCTAACTGGTCCAAAGACCACCCATCCTACAGAGACTGCTGTACTGCCTCCTGTTGCCCAGCCCCAGTTCCAGTCCCCCAACCCTGTACCTGGAGCATGTCCACTCAGGAAACTGACCACAGAGGTCCCTAAATCCAGCTCCACCCTCACCTTGGCCCCTTCCTCCCCCCAGCCTCCCATCAGCAGTCTGGAGGGGTTCCCCTCCTCAGAGCCTCCTGTCCCCGGCTTCGCCACCCTGGGCCGGAGGTTGATGCTGGTCACTGAGCCCCCAGGACCCCTGCAGCACTACCCTGGCATGGAGGGCAGCACCAGTGGGCACTCTCCAGCCCCTGAGGTACACACCACCCCCACATTCCCCATCTCTGCCACCGCCTGCTATCCCCCATCAGTCCCACATGTGCCATACTTGAGCTACACTGCTGTCACCATCCCCCAGTGCCAACTCCCAGAGAAACGGGGTCAGTCTGCCCAGCCAGGGTCGCCTAATTGCGGGGTGAGGACCCTGAGGCCAACCCCCTCACAGCACCATGTCACCTTCTCTCCAACGGTGGGGGAGATGGCGCCCCCTGCAGGCCAAGGGAAGGGAGTGCTATCTCTGGAGAGTGAGATGGCAGGCAGAGTCAGTGTTACGTTTGTCCAGGACAACTCACGCTTCTGGTACAAGCCTGGCATCTCCAGGGACCAAGGTAACTTCAGTTACTGTTTTACTTTTCATAAAGGAAGCAGACTGTTATGCAATATGCATGAACATTTTTCATGTCTATTTTCTCTATTCCTGAAGCCATAGCTGCGCTGAAGGAGAGAGAACCAGGGGCCTTTCTTATCCGGGACAGCAACTCCTTCCAGGGAGCCTATGGCCTGGCGCTGAAAGTGGCCACCCCGCCCGCTAACCTCAACAACCCCAGCAGCAGAGGTAGGACTCAACGCCTGCCCCTTGCCTACGTCTCAACCACCTAGATTTCTTCCACACAAAACACTTCAATTTCTGCTAGCCAGTCATGTTCTCCCTGTAACACACGCACACAGTGGTCGATCCATTGGAGCAGCTGGTGCGACACTTCCTGATTGAGACGGGCCCCCGTGGAGTGAAGATCAAAGGGTGTCAGAATGAACCCCACTTTGGTGAGCTGTTCATAATGAATAGGATGCTCTCCGTTTTGGGCTACATTGTTCGTTTTCAGTCATTTCGAGTGATATGTTCTATAGTTGTTCAGCCCAATGGAGAATTTAGTCTAATTGTGTGTGTGTGTGTGTGTGTGTGTGTGTGTGTGTGTGTGTGTGTGTGTGTGTGTGTGTGTGTGTGTGTGTGTGTGTGTGTGTGTGTGTGTGTGTGTGTGTGTGTGTGTGTGTGTGTGTGTGTGTGTGTGTGTGTGTGTGTGTGTGTGTGTTCCACAGGGAGTTTGTCTGCGTTAGTATACCAGCACTCCATCACTCCCATCTCTCTGCCCTGTTCCCTACGGATCCCAGAGAAAGGTCAGCAGCAACATCCCAACAACCCATGATGGACTGTAATGAGTTGGCCTACTGAAACTCAACATCCCAACAACCCATGATGGACTGTAATGAGTTGGCCTACTGAAACTCAACATCCCAACAACCCATTATGGGCTGTAATGAGTTAGCCTACTGAAACTCAACATCCCAACAACCCATGATGGACTGTAATGAGTTGGCCTACTGACACTCAACATCCCAACAACCCATTATGGACTGTAATGAGTTGGCCTACTGAAACTCAACATCCCAACAACCCATTATGGACTGTAATGAGTTGGCCTACTGAAACTCAACATCCCAACAACCCATTATGGGCTGTAATGAGTTGGCCTACTGAAACTCAACATCCCAACAACCCATTATGGGCTGTAATGAGTTAGCTTACTGACACTCAACATCCCAACAACCCATGATGGACTGTAATGAGTTGGCCTACTGAAACTCAACATCCCAACAACCCATTATGGGCTGTAATGAGTTAGCTTACTGACACTCAACATCCCAACAACCCATGATGGACTGTAATGAGTTAGCCTACTGAAACTCAACATCCCAACAACCCATTATGGGCTGTAATGAGTTAGCCTACTAAAGAACCAGTCCACACCTAAATAAAATAAACAGTTTTATAACCATTGATGCTAAGTACCCTCTCACAATCAAATCACGAGACAATTTGTGCTGAAAATGCAAATAATTACTGACTTCTGGCCTGGTGGGAACATTTCCAGCCATGCCCTCCTGATGGAGACAGAGTATATGATGCCCTCTTGTTTACATCTCCGTGTTGTAGATCCCATTGGAGAAATGCAGGAGCTGCAGTCACCTGCTAGTAACATGAGCACAGCTTCAGACCTGCTCAAACAGGGTGCAGGTGAGTCCCATGAATCAGTTATCATAATGCTCAATCACTAATGGCTGCATTCCTGCTGTTGTTGGTGAGAGACCCTGTTGTGTGTGACATCTACGATCACCACAGTGCTCTAAAGTGATCCCCATGGTTACATCCCTGTTTGTCTGAGTGGTAACTGTCCCGCCCCCCCCCCCCCTCTCTTCTCCAGCCTGTAATGTGCTTTACCTGAACTCTGTGGAGACTGAGTCACTGACCGGACCCCAGGCCATCTCCAGGGCAACCGGAGCCACCCTGGCACAGAACCCCCGGCCAGCGGCCACAGTGGTCCACTTCAAAGTGTCCTCACAGGGCATCACACTGACCGACAGCCAGCGCAGGTAACATGACCACTGACCAGTTCATATTACATTTACATTTAAGTAATTTAGCAGACGCTCTTATCCAGAGCGACTTACAAATTGGTGAATTCACCTTCTGACATCCAGTGGAACAGCCACTTTACAATAGTGATATGGCCTACATTTCTGAGGCCCATCACCCATGTTCAGTATATCATTAGCGATAAGTAAAGAAAATTGGAAGAAAGGTTTGCATGGATGTATTGTGGTAGATTAATGGAGATTGGGTTGGGATATCAATGGTCACACTGAATTGTCTGTCTGTCTGTCTGTCTGTCTGTCTGTCTGTCTGTCTGTCTGTCTGTCTGTCTGTCTGTCTGTCTGTCTGTCTGTCTGTCTGTCTGTCTGTCTGTCTGTCTGTCTGTCTGTCTATCTATCTATCTATCTATCTATCTATCTATCTATCTATCTATAGGGTGTTCTTCAGGAGACACTACCCAGTCAACAGTGTGACCTTCAGCAGCATCGACCCCCAGGACAGGAGGTGGGCAATGGAGCCAGCCAGCATCAGTTCTATATCCTCAATATAATGGAAACATTCTGACCACACAGTATCACATCAGTTCTATATCCTCAATGTAATGGAAACATTCTGACCACACAGTATCACATCAGTACTATATCCTCAATGTTATGGAAACATTCTGACAACACAGTATTACATCAGTACTATATCCTCAATATAATGGAAACATTCTGACAACACAGTATCACATCAGTACTATATCCTCAATATAATGGAAACATTCTGACAACACAGTATCAATATAATGGAAACATTCACCACACAGTATTACATATAGCCTCAATATAATGGAAACATTCTGACCACACAGTATTACATCAGTTCTATATCCTCAATATAATGGAAACATTCTGACCACACAGTATTACATCAGTTCTATATCCTCAATATAATGGAAACATTCTGACCACACAGTATTACATCAGTTCTATATCCTCAATATAATGGAAACATTCTGACAACACAGTATTACATCAGTACTATAGCCTCAATATAATGGAAACATTCTGACCACACAGTATTACATCAGTTCTATATCCTCAATATAATGGAAACATTCTGACCACACAGTATTACATCAGTACTATATCCTCAATATAATGGAAACATTCTGACCACACAGTATTACATCAATACTACACTGCTCAAAAAAATAAAGGGAACACTAAAATAACACATCCTAGATCTGAATGAATTTAATATTCTTATTAAATACTTTTTTCTTTACATAGTTGAATGTGCTGACAACAAAATCACACATAAATTATCAATGGAAATCAAATGTATCAACCCATGGAGGTCTGGATTTGGAGTCACACTCAAAATTAAAGTGGAAAACTACACTACAGGCTGATCCAACTTAGATGTAATGTCCTTAAAACAAGTCAAAATGAGGCTCAGTAGTGTGTGTGGCCTCCATGTGCCTGTATGACCTCCATACAACGCCTGGGCATGCTCTTGATGAGGTGGCGGATGGTCTCCTGAGGGATCTCCTCCCAGACCTGGACTAAAGCATCCGCCAACTCCTGGACAGTCTGGACAGTCTGTTGGTGGATGGAGCGAGACATGATGTCCCAGATGTGCTCAATTGGATTCAGGTGTGGGGAACGGGCGGGCCAGTCCATAGCATCAATGCCTTCCTCTTGCAGGAACTGCTGACACACTCCAGCCACATGAGGTCTAGCATTGTCTTGCATTAGGAGGAACCCAGGGCAAACCGCACCAGCATATGGTCTCACAAGGGGTCTGAGGATCTCATCTCGGTACCTAATGGCAGTCAGGTTACCTCTGGCGAGCACAAGGAGGGCTGTGCGGCCCCCCAAAGAAATGCCAACCCACACCATGACTGACCCACCGCCAAACTGGTCATGCTGGAGGATGTTGCAGGCAGCAGAACATTCTCCACGGCGTCTCCAGACTCTGTCACGTCTATCACATGTGCTCAGTGTGAACCTGCTTTCATCTGTGTAGAAAAATCAAATCAAATCAAATTTTATTTGTCACATACACATGGTTAGCAGATGTTAATGCGAGTGTAGCGAAATGCTTGTGCTTCTAGTTCCGACAATGCAGTAATAACCAACAAGTAATCTAACTAACAATTCCTAATCTACTGTCTTATACACAGTGTAAGGGGATAAAGAATATGTACATAAGGATATATGAATGAGTGATGGTACAGAGCAGCATAGGCAAGATACAGTAGATGGTATCGAGTACAGTATATACATGTGAGATGAGTATGTAAACAAAGTGGCATAGTTAAAGTGGCTAGTGATACATGTATTACATAAGGATGCAGTCGATGATATAGAGTACAGTATATAGGTATGCATATGAGATGAATAATGTAGGGTAAGTAACATTATATAAGGTAGCATTGTTTAAAGTGGCTAGTGATATATTTACAACATTTCCCATCAATTCCCATTATTAAAGTGGCTGGAGTTGAGTCAGTGTCAGTGTGTAGGCAGCAGCCACTCAATGTTAGTGGTGGCTGTTTAACAGTCTGATGGCCTTGAGATAGAAGCTGTTTTTCAGTCTCTCGGTCCCAGCTTTGATGCACCTGTACTGACCTGCCTTCTGGATGATAGCGGGGTGAACAGGCAGTGGCTCGGGTGGTAGATGTCATGATCTTCATGGCCTTCCTGTAACATCGGGTGGTGTAGGTGTCCTGGAGGGCAGGTAGTTTGCCCCCGATGATTTGTGCAGACCTCACTACCCTCTGGAGAGCCTTACGGTTGAGGGCGGAGCAGCTGCCGTACTGGTGATACACCCGCCAATGCTCTCGAGTGCGGAGAAGTTTGTGGTTTTGATGACAAGCTGAATTTCTTCAGCCTCCTGAGGTTGAAGCCTGCTGCGCCTCCTCCACGTCTCTTGTACGGCTGTCTGTGTGAGTGGACCAATCAGTTTGTCTGTGATGTGTATGCCGAGGAACTTAAAACTTGCTACTCTCTCCACTACTGTTCCATCAATGTGGATAGGGGGTGTTCCCTCTGCTGTTTCCTGAAGTCCACAATCATCTCCTTAGTTTTGTTGACGTTGAGTGTGAGGTTATTTTCCTGACACCACACTCCGAGGGCCCTCACCTCCTCCCTGTAGGCCGTCTCGTCGTTGTTGGTAATCAAGCCTACCACTGTTGTGTCGTCCGCAAACTTGATGATTGAGTTAGAGGCGTGCACAGCTTGAACAGGGAGTTGATGTGCCATCCTGGATGAGCTGCACTACCCTCACCACCTGGGGCCACTTGTGTGGGTCCAGTACCCAGTTGCACAGGGCGGGGTCGAGACCCAGGGTCTCGAGCTTGATGACGAGCTTGGAGGGTACTATGGTGTTGAATGCCGAGCTGTAGTCGATGAACAGCATTCGAAAGTGACCAAAACATCAGCCAGGAAGAATAGGAACTGAGAAGTGGTCTGTGGTCACCACCTGCAGAACCACTCCTTTATTGGGGGTGTCTTGCTAATTACCTATAACTTCCACCTGTTGTCTATTCCATTTGCACAACAGCATGTGAAATTGATCAGTGTTGCTTCCTAAGTGGACAGTTTGATTTCACAGAAGTGTGATTGACTTGGAGTTACATTGTGTTGTTTAAGTGTTCCCTTTATTTTTTTGAGCAGTGTATATCCTCAATATAATGGAAACTTTCTGACCACACAGTGTGTCTACACCATCCATTTAAATAAGAGAATACAGGCATTTCAATCATCACCATATTTCATTCATCTTGCTGTAAACCTGTGCATGGATCTGTATGAGCTTGAATTGTGTGCGTGTGTGTGTCTGTGTGTGTGTGTCTGGTGTGTGTGTGTGTGTGTGTGTGTGTGTGTGTGTGTGTGCGTGCGTGCGTGCGTGCGTGCGTGCGTGAGCACGAGCGTGTGAGATGGAGAGAGTGTGTGCGTGTGTCTGACTGGGTATTGCAAGCCTTGGCTGTGAACGTAAGCTGTACCTATGCCTCTGTGCTTGTTTGAGAGCTCTGTCTGTCTCTTTGCTTCAGGTGGACTAACTCAGACAGCACAACTTCTAAGTAAGTGCTCTACATGTCTGGACATGTTGCTTTTGGAGCATGATGTGTCTGCACTTAATGTGTGTTGACAATGTTTGATTACCTGCATGGCATCTTATTGCTTCTGTACCTTGGCCGTCATCCCGGTAAATATCTGTGGATCATGAACACAGTCTCAAATTCATGTTCACAAATATCTATGCTCACAGTTCCTGTTTTATGCCAATTTACGAAATCTGTGGGGTTTGATGATTTAAAAAAAAATATTGTATTGTAGCTTAGGAGATATTATGCTAACGTGATCCACCATCCTGAACGCTGGTCTCTCGTTTCGTTTCACTTCACTGAATCTGAGAGGGCGAAACCGAATGGAAGCTTGTGAGATCAGGATGGTTGAACAAGGCAAATATTATCCTTCCAGGTCGTACCTTCTACTACAGTAACTGTAATTAGCTGGCCCATACTTTAGTCTCACCCTGTTTCCTTCTCAAGTGTTGATCAAATAGGTCTCAGTCGTCATATCAAACCAGTAAGAATGGGCATCACCATGTCTGAGTAAGTGTGTATTTCTCCCCCCTCTATCTCTTTCCTTTCTCCTCCTCCTCCTCCTCCTGTTCAATAGGGTGTTTGGGTTTGTAGCCAAGAAGCCAGGCAGCATGGCAGAGAACGTGTGTCATCTGTTTGCCGAGCTCGACCCGGAGCAGCCTGCCTCAGCCATCGTCAACTTCATCAACAAGGTGATGTTAGGGCCGCAGCGCAGGTAGAGAGACAGAAAAGGACCAAGCCAGGGACCTGTCACCGCAACAACACTGTCACAACTCCTAAAGAGAATCAGGAGGCCACAGAATTGCTTTACAGACCCATAAAGCACCAGTGGTGGTGACATCTTTTCAAAGACTGAGTTTTGACCCCAAAGGCTCAACATTTTAAACATGACTGCCATTTTGAATTATAATCTAAATGTAATCTTGTTAATATTCTAATGTCTAAAATGCCGCCATTGATAGTTGCCTTCGAGATACCAAAGCTTTGTTGTCACTTGTTAGTCAGTAATCTAAGGTATCAATAAGTAGCCTAGTCTACCAAAGATCTTGCCTCAACCCTGTCACTCTCCCTTTGACAATCACAAGTGTAAGTCAAACACAATGTAGAAGATGATACAGTCCTACAGCAGGTTACAGTAGACTACAGTAGATTACAGTAGGCTACATTAGGCTACAGTAGATTACAGTAGGCTACAGTAGACTGACTACATTAGGCTACAGTAGATTACAGTTGGCTACAGTAGACTGACTACATTAGGTGACAGTAGATTAAAATTGGCTACAGTAGACTGACTACATTAGGCTACAGTAGATTACATTAGGCGACAGTAGACTGACTACATTAGGCTACAGTAGATTACTGTTGCCTACTGTAGTCTACTGTAGACTGACTACATTAGGCTACAGTAGATTATAGTAGGCTACAGTAGACTACAGTAGACTACAGTAGGCTACAGTACACTGACTACATTAGGGTACAGAAGGGTATGTTAGGCTACAGTAGATTACAGTAGGCTACAGTAGACTGACTACATTAGGCTACAGTAGATTACAGTTGGCTACAGTAGACTGACTACATTAGGCTACAGTAGATTACAGTTGGCTACAGTAGACTGACTACATTAGGCTACAGTAGATTACAGTTGGCTACAGTAGACTGACTACATTAGGTGACAGTAGATTAAAATTGGCTACAGTAGACTGACTACATTAGGCTACAGTAGATTACAGTTGGCTACAGTAGACTGACTACATTAGGCTACAGTAGATTACAGTAGATTACAGTTGGCTACAGTAGACTGACTACATTAGGTGACAGTAGACTGACTACAGTAGACTGACTTAAACAGTAGACTGACTACATTAGGTGACAGTAGATTAAAATTGGCTACAGTAGACTGACTACATTAGGCTACAGTAGATTACAGTTGGCTACAGTAGACTGACTACATTAGGCTACAGTAGATTACAGTTGGCTACAGTAGACTGACTACATTAGGTGACAGTAGATTAAAATTGGCTACAGTAGACTGACTACATTAGGCTACAGTATATTACAGTAGGCTACAGTAGATTACAGTAGATTACAGTTGGCTAGACTGACTACATTAGGCTACAGTAGATTACAGTAGGCTACAGTAGACTACAGTAGACTACAGTAGGCTACAGTACACTGACTACATTAGGCTACAGTAGATTACAATAGGCTACATGTATATTACATTAGGCTACAGTAGACTACATTAGGCTATAGTGGATTACAGTAGACAACAGTAGACTGCAGTAGACTGACTACATTAGGGTACAGAAGATTACAATAGGCTACATGTATATTAGATTACTACAGTAGACTGGCTATAGTGGATTACAGCAGACTGCAGTAGACTGACTAGGGTACAGAAGGGTATGTTAGGCTACTGCATTAGACTGACTACATTAGGCTACAGTAGATTACAGTAGGCTACAGTAGACTACATTAGGCTACAGTAAACTACATTAGGCTACAGCAGGGTATGTTATGCTACAGTAGAAAGTAAAAGTGAGAAACGCCTATTTGTAATGTGCAAGCGACAAAGTGTATGTGGTTAGGGTATCAATGTGTGTGGAGGCTCGGAGTTAGGGCACAGATATGGTAATGTATGGAGGCTAGGGGTTAGGGTACAGATATAGTAATGTATGGAGGCTAGGGGTTAGGGCACAGATATGGTAATGTGGTGGAGGCTAGGGGCTAGGGTACAGATATGGTAATGTAGTGGAGGCTCGGGGTGAGGGCACAGATATGTGTGGAGGCTAGGGGTGAGGGTACAGCTATGGTAATGTTGTGGAGGCTAGGGGCTGGCTAGGGTACAGATATGGTAATGTAGTGGAGGCTCGGAGTGAGGGCACAGATATGTGTGGAGGCTAGGGGCTAGGGCAGAGATATGGTAATGTGGTGGAGGCTAGGGGTTAGGGCAGAGATATGGTAATGTGGTGGAGGCTAGAGGCTATGGTACAGATATGGTAATGTGGTGGAGGCTAGGGGCTAGGGCAGAGATATGGTAATGTGGTGGAGGCTAGGGGCTAGGGTACAGATATGGTAATGTGGTGGAGGCTAGGGCAGAGATATGGTAATGTGGTGGAGGCTTGGGGCTAGGGTACAGATATGGTAATGTGGTGGAGGTTAGGGGTTAGGGCACAGATATGGTAATGTGGTGGAGGCTAGGGGCTAGGGCACAGCTATGGTAATGTGGTGGAGGCTAGGGGCTAGGGTACAGATATGGTAATGTAGTGGAGGCTAGGGGCTAGGGTACAGATATGGTAATGTAGTGGAGGCTAGGTGTGAGGGCACAGATATGTGTGGAGGCTAGGGTACAGATATGATCATGTGTGGAGGCTAGGGGTTAGGGCACAGATGTGGTAATGTGGTGGAGGCTAGGGGCTAGGGTACAGATATGGTAATGTAGTGGAGGCTAGGGTACAGATATGGTAATGTGGTGGAGGCTAGGGGCTAGGGTACAGATATGGTAATGTGGTGGAGGATAGGGTACAGATATGGTAATGTAGTGGAGGCTCGGGGTGAGGGCACAGATATGTGTGGAGGCTAGGGGTTAGGGTACAGCTATGGTTATGTGGTGGAGGCTAGGGGTCAGGTTACAGATATGGTAATGTATGTGGAGGCTAGGGTACAGATATGGTAATGTGTGGAGGCTAGAGGTTAGGCCACAGATATGGTAATGTGTGGAGGCTAGGGTCTAGGGCACAGATATGGTAATGTATGTGGAGCCTAGGGGTTAGGGTACATATATGGTAATGTGTGGAGGCTAGGGGTTAGGCCACAGATATGGCAAGTCTCAGAGATGGGGTATTATGTTTAGTTCATGTGTAAGTTCTTATGAATTGTGCTCTAGAAAGAAACGCTTGCAGTAACCAAGGACAACCAAGGAACAATGGTGTGCCACACCACTGCATTGTATAACCATGGTTCTTCTGTCAAGCACTGTACACAATATCGCTGCAAATAGTCATGTAGTTATTATACACAGATATGGGTAAATGCTAACCTATGATGCAAATAATATTCCTTATATTGTATATTTGAGAAATATATTCCAACATTAAAAACAAGACAAGCATGAGGTCATGTCTTTGCCACAACTTCCAACGTAATGCTCACATATCTTTTTTACCTGTATGACTTTATGTACAAACACAAATCAGAGGTGTCTAAGGCCCTATGTACTTAAACCAAAGACAAAGCACTCCTGTATTAAGAATTCATCTTTCATATTTTTAAGCTTTGTGTGTTTGTATTGATACGTGTTTTGCGTCCTTTTTGTAAGACATGAAGACTACTTTGTATAACAGTGGTAATATATTGTGTTCTGTTTTCTTATTGATCTTTATATGTAGTAATATATTCTCACATGCAGCTAGGAAAGTGAAAGTAAAAATGAAACATTTGAGGAAAATAATCTTGTTATATGCTATTTTTTTAAAGAAAGCTTTGTATGCACAAAATATAATAAAACAAAAGTTGTGATACCAAATCTGATTTCTGCTCATTGGATTTACTATCTCTAGGTTTCTAAACTGTACGTAAGAATTTAAAACATAGTGTATTTTGCTTAGAAACAAGCACTTTTCAAGAGCAAAGTCTAAAAACAAAAACGTCACACAGACATGTTCTCATTAAAAAAGTAACCATCTTTATTAGTTGAACATTCCCTTATTTTCTCTCTCCACATTTTAGAATTTTGCCATTTGAAAAATACATACATTTCCTCAATTTCGTCCCCTAAAAAGGCATGATTCAGTCATATTCCTTCAGCATAAAAAAAAAAAAAAAAAAAGTGTTTTCACCTTTCTCCATTGTAGCCTGGTCTCAGATCTGGTTGAGCTCTTGCCAAGTCATTGCTGTCATTGTCAAGCCAAACATGTTTTGCATGACAATGAGTGACAGGAAGTTAGCATGATAGCACAAACAGATTGGCACTCAGGCGGTCTCCATTGCCCTTCAGTGCAATAACCCTGTTCAAACAATTCAAAAGATCTAACCAGCAGAGCTAAATGAAACAAAACAGTCCGCTAACTTGGAAATACCACACAAGCTTATCGCTTTTACACACTCTAGAAATACCAAACTCCGAAACCAAATTTCAAGTAATTTCATCAGCTTAATTATAAAGTCTATGATAAGAGGAGGCTGTGCTTTGGAATGTAAACGCCATTACGAAGATACCCAACACAATAGGACAGTGAGTGAGTTTATGACGTTTTAGTCATGCCGACCTGGTTAATACTGCAGAAGCTGTCATTAAAGATCCCTTTAGCAAGCCATTACGGAGTTATTAAGTCCAAGTTGGGCCTCCGGACAGAGGTCCTTACACTGTGCTAGTGTGCTGTGTACTTGGCAAGACTATGCTCTTAGTATTACATTTTTAACAATCATGTCAACAACGTTGTACTTGACATGATAGTTGGATAGACCAGCTAATCATGCTCTTGCAAAACATTTGAAGTTCCCCCCCCCCTCCCATAATTAAGGGCAGTAAAATGTTCAATCCCAAAGAACAAAAAAAAACCTGCCTTTTTATAGACTTTAGAAACATATATTACTACTCTTATGTTTAATCTTGTACTAGTATAAATGCTTAGTCAATCAGTGGGAAACACCCAAACGGAGTGTATTAACTTATGATAGTACCTGCTGACAGTAACTCTCCCTTATTAAAAAAGCAGAAAATAAATCAGAGATACAAACAATAGCCCTATGTACCATTTTTGAGGTGCAAACAAATTGTCTTAGGCACATCCCTCGACTAGTCCTGTCCCAGATATAAATAGCAGGAAGCAAATCTCCCTTCCTGCGCAATAAAATATCAGTCACTTTATACATTCTTACTGTGCCAAGTCCCTGAAATCATAGGACCCACACCAAAGGACACTTAAAAATGTGAGCGAACGCTCAAGGACTAGCACAGCAGGATACGTAGTCATAATTCAGTAGTAACACCGGTAACTGTGCTCAAGCAAAAGGACAACTAATTCCCTCCTAAAGTCAAGATTGTTGCGGATTCAACAGGATGTAAATTAGTCATGCCTTGAATTTCAGGAAAATGCACAACAGCTAAATATAATTGACTGAAGAGCTGGTGTTTGTTGCATTTATGAAGGCAAGTAAATCAAACCTATTGATCCTGAAGTCAAAACAAATGCTTGGAAATATTCCCTGGTTCTTGTCACCTGGCTCCCAGCATCTTGGTCCCTCTGTCCCTTGCTGCTGGACTCTTGGCCTCACCACTGGCTGGTGGTGATTTTAGTGGTGAGGGAGGGTTACTGCCACAGTCGGCGTGGGGGCTGGTGAACCGTGGAGTTTGAACCACAGTCAATGTAGCGATAGGCTTCCAGGGTATTCTGGGCCGTGCGCATCATGTAGGAGGTTTTCACAGATGTCCTGGGAACGAAGAACACAGTTATGATTAAAAACTTTGACATTTAAGACAAAATGGCAAGAGGTAGAGATTGAAGTGATACGGTTTCACAATTATGAGGTAGGATATACTTACTGCATGATAACCAAGATATTGTGAACCTTGATGCTTGCCATGGTGCAGAAGGCACTGGAGGGTGGAAAGAGCGGTTAGGACCTCCTCACAATCACAAATAGAACTTCACCCCTACCTTCATGTGCAAATTACCTCAACTAACCTGTACCCCTACACATTTACTCAGTACCAGTACACCCTGTATATAGCCTCGTTATTGTGATACTTTTTTCTTTCGTTTATATTTAGTAAATATTTGATTAACTCTTTTCTTAAAACTGCATTGTTGGTTAATTAAAAACTTATTCGGGATCGGTGTCCCATCCATGGGATGGATGAGCTAATGTAGGCTAATGCGATAAGGATGAGGTTGTAAGTAACAAAAACATTTCCCAGGACAGACATATCGGATATTGGCAGAAGGCTTAAATTCTTGTTAATCTAACTGCACTGCCCAATTTACAGTAGTTATTACAGTGAAATATACCATGCTAATATTTGAGGAGTGCACAATTTTGAACTTGAAAAGTTATTAAACAAATTACACACATTTGGGCAGTCTTGATACAACATTTTGAACAGAAATGCAATGGTTCATAGGATCAGTCACACAAAAAAAGCACATACACTGCTGCATTCTAGTGGACAAAATCTTGGAATAATACATTATGGCCTCTCTTGCATTTCAAAGATGTTACAAAAATACAAAAGAACAGTTCTCTTTCTTTTACCAGCTCTATTGTGTTATATTCTCCGACATTCCTTTCACATTTCCACAAACTGCAAAGTTTCCTTTCAAATGGTACCAAGAATATGCATATCCTGAGCTACAGGCAGTTAGAATTGGGTATGTCATTTTAGGGATTTTTTTATCTTATTTTAAAGGGGTAGATCCTTAAGAGGTTTTAAGGGCTTGTATTCAGCGCATGTGACAAATAACATGATATATTAACAATTACAGAACTTGAAACAAAAACAACTAAATACAGGTCTTTACAGGTCCCTTTAACTTACTAAACATAGGAGGTGCTTCCACTGATCTGAACGCTGACTGTGAAGTTCACCTGTAGTAAAAAAAAAAAAAGAGAAGTTTTAAAATAGTCAAGACCAAAAGTCAAATGAAATTTTAGTCAGGAAATGCAAACAATATGTATATTTAAAGCAAGTAATGTATACAAGTCAATCATTAAACTACATGTAACATGGAGTGAATGTGTCCCAAGTGATGGTTCACTGCATCTAAGACTGCAGCAGGCCCTACCTGTGTCTGGCTCAGGGGCTGGATGGTGATGACGTTATCTAGCTGCATGGTGCCTATGACTGTTTTCATATAGAGAACCTGGCAGCTTAGACTATCCACCATCACTGTGAAGAAGTTTGAGTTGGTGAAGTTCAAGGAGCTCTGACAAATAGGACCAGGGAAAATGAACAGTCAGCAGAACACACCATAAACAGCAGGCACAGTCAAATGACCATCTTATCTCCAACTAACAGAGTACATCTTCACGCGATTTACTGACTTACTGTCATGTTTATGAGGACTTTAGTGTTGATGTGATCAAACTGCACGGTGACAGAGCGTATCCCATCATCCTCCACCATGACAGAGCGAGGAAAGAGGAAGAAGACCACCAGCGAGGAAGCCAGGAGACATAGCACCGCCGAGAGGACCACATACAGCTTCCTGTCAAACATAGCACTTACTGTTTACTTTGACAATCAATGTTACCCAAAAAACAAACTGTGAACCAACTAAAAATGACAGAATGTGACAGTTATGTACAGTTGAAGTCAAAGTTTACATACACCTTAGCCAAATACATTTAAACTCAGTTTCACAATTTCTGACATTTAATCCTAGTAAAAATCCCGACTTAAGGTTAGTTAGGATCACCACTTTATTTTAAGAATGTGAAAAGTCAGAATAATAGCAGAGAATGATTTATTTCAGCTTTTAGTTCTTGCATCACATTCCCAGTGAGTCAGAAGTTTACATAGACTCAATTAATATTTGGCAGCATTGCCTTCAAATTGTTTAACTTGGGTCAAACGTTTTGAGTAACCTTCCACAAGCTTCCCACAATAAGTTAGGTGAATTGTGGCTCATTCCTCCTGACCAAGCTGGTGTAACCGAGTCAGGTTTGTAGGCCTTCTTGCTCGCACAGGCTTTTTCAGTTCTGCCCACAAATGTTCTACAGGGTTGAGGTCAGGACTTTGTGATGGCCACTCCAATACCTTGACTTTGTTGTCCTTAAGACCTTTTGTCACAACCTTGGAAGTATGCTTGGGATCATTGTCCATCTGGAAGACCCATTTGCGACCAAGCTTTAACTTCCTGACTGATGTCTTGCGATGTTGCTTCAATATATCCACATCATTTTTCCTGCCTCATGATGTCATCTATTTTGTGAAGTGCACCAGTCCCTCCTGCAGCAAAGCCACCTCCACAACATGCTGCCACCCCTGTGCTTCACGGTTGGGATTCTTCGACTTGCAAGCCTCCCTCTTTTTCCTCCAAACATAACGGTCATTATGGCCAAACAGTTCTATTGTTGTTTCAACAGACCAGAGGACATTTCTCCAAAAAGTACGATCTTTGTCCCCATGTGCAGTTGCAAATTGTAGTGTGCCTTTTTTTATGGCAGTTTTGGAGCAATGGCTTCTTCCTTGCTGAGCGGCCATTCAGGTTATGTCAATATAGGACTCGTTTTACTGTGGATATAGATACTTTGTACCAGTTTCCTCCAGCATTTTCACAAGGTCCTTTGCTGTTGTTCTGAGATTGATTTGCACTTTTCGCAACAAAGCACGTTCATCTCTAGGAGAGAGAACACGTCTCCTTCCTGAGCGGTACGACGGCTGCGTGGTCCCATGGTGTTTATACTTGCGTACTATCGTTTGTACAGATGAACTTGGTACCTTCAGGCGTTTGGAAATTGCTCCCAATGATGAACCAGACTTGTGAAGGTCTACAATTTGTTTTCTGAGGTCTTGGCTGAGATCCCTATGATGTCAAGCAAATATGCACTGAGTTTGAAGGTAGGCCTTGAAATATATCCATAAGTACAACTCCAATTGATTCAAATGATGTCAATTAGCTTATCAGAAGCTTCTAAAGCCATGCCCTCATTTTCTGGAATTTTGCAAGCTGTTTAAAAGGCACAGTCAACTTCTGACCCACTGGAATTGTGATGCAGTGAAATTATCTGTCTAAACAATTGTTGAAAAAATTCCTTGTGACATGCATAAAGTAGATGTCCTAACCAACTTGCCCAAACTATAGTTTGTTAACAAGAAATTTGTGGAGTGGTTGAAAAATGAGTTTTAATGACTCCAACCTAATTGTATGTAAACTTCCGACTTCAACTGTATGTGACCGATCCAGATATAAGCTGGTGAGAAAAATGGGTTAGCTGTAAAACGTACGTTCTCTGGGGCCGGAGTCTCTGGTCGTTGTAGGGAACCAGAGCCACAAGCTCATTGACCTGCTCTGAAAGACAATGACCACAGAAGAGGGACAAGTCAAATGGGAGAACACCATCAAAATGATCCCTACCACAGCAGTACAGCAATCAATGCACAGCAGGACAGGAATCCAGACAGGAAATGCCTCACCTGAGGGGATGTGGCCAGTGCCTTGGCATGTTGGACAGGTAATACTGTCCCTGCCAGTAAACTCTACATAAGGGAACCGAGCAATGTCCTCCTGTCTGTCCAGTCCATCCAGCGAGTCATCATCATCATCCCCCGTCTGCCACCCTGTCCCAACCTCCGGGACAAGCAGAAGACTGCTGTCGCTTTCGCTTCGGGACCATTGAGTGCCCATGAGCTGGCTGGCAGATAATCAAGCCAGCCTTTTTTCAAAGGACAGACCCTAGGGCACAGCAAAAATAAAAGTTGAGTAAAGGGCAGGACATATTTTGGCTAATAATCAACGTTTGGCAATTGTATTTCAAATTATTAGCCTACTGCAGATGGGTTGCCTCCCACAATGTAAACAACGTTCCAGTTGTGTTGCCCTACAGTAGGTCTGGGATTTCCAGACGTTGGCCAGTACGCCAGGCCTCAAAGCACATAATGTCCCAGGCACTACTACTATACCCTGTAGCACAGATATGGCAATCTGAATAAATGGCTTAGGGCGTGGCCTCTTAATGTCAAACGTGGAAGTATGTGGATAGACATGAACAATGACCATAAAAATGTAAAAACATAGCTATGAACACTGTCACAATACAATAGCTAGCTAGCTACACATTGGCTAGTAACGTATTATGTCCAACACAACTATCAGTTACTTAGTCCAATCAAAGCACAATAACAACAGCAAGCTTAGTGCCACTGCGGTCGAGAATGTTTGAGCTATCTTGCTAGCGGTAAAGTTACGTAAGGTAAGTAGCTAGCTACCTTAGCTATCGAGCTGTTAGCTAGCAAGCAAAGTTAACTAGCTAGCTGTCAACGTTTACCAAGGTGCACAACCTGCACTAGGCTTGCGTCTTCAGACATAATAGTTGTCCTACCTTTATATATTTGGTTGACGGTATTTCTAAGAACATTCAGGCAAGGCTATCAAGTCATTGATCGTGTTGTTTTGCCAGCAGCTCGTGACACTCACTTTGCAGTTCGTTCTTGTGCAGGGGTGTACTCATTCCGCAGATTATGTTGCAAAACGTTTCACGTTTCTTAAACGGAAGCAAACTAAACGGGGCGGGAGCTACCTGAATTTGTCCAATAGTTTTAGTTACAAAACGGAACTTTCTGAAACTGTTTGGACTAATGCTTACACCCCGGTTGTTAATGGGCTTGCAATCGGTTTAATTCTAGTTGGCGCTTGAAAATCTTCTTAAAGGTACAGTGCAAACCAGGATTTACGCCTACAGGTTTTTATTTTGGAAGAAGTTTGCGAAGTTTCCGTTTTGCACATCCCTACATAAAAATAATATTGAAATAAAGTAATGTACACAACCGGTCAAAGGTTTTAGAACACCTACTCATTCAAGGGTTTTTCTTTAGTTTATTAAGAGTGTGCAAACCTGTCAAAGGCAAAGGGTGGCTATTTGAGGAATGTCAAATATATAATATATTTTAAGCTGTTTAAAACTTGTTTGGTTACTACATTATTCCATATGTGTTATTTCATAGTTTTGAGGTCTTCTCTATTATTCTACAATGTAGAAAATAGTAAAACTAAAGAAAAACCCTTGAATGAGTAGGTGTGTCCAAACTTTTGACTGGTACTGAATATCACAGGAGGTCGAGGCACCTTAATTGGGAGAACAGGCTCGTGGTAATGGCTGGAGTGGAATAGGTGGAGTGGCATCAAATGCATTCCATTTGTTCCCTTCTGTATGTTATTGTGAGCTGTTTTCCCCACAGCAGCCTCCTGTGATGTATATCCATAGACTAAATGTAGAGAAAGTGCATGATCCTTGGAAAATAAAGTATATTAAAGACCACACATAAAGTATCCAACTCGTATTTACTGTTTTATTCAGACATTATAGTTAGAGTCATGTGGTACATCTTCAACATGTGTGTTGCATAAAGGTTTCACCATACTAGGTTTGGTTTCCTTCTTGCAGAACTCGGCTAGGCGAAGTGAACATCTGCGCTCTTATACTCCCTTAAAATACATTAGCTTGAAAAACGAAGAAAAAGCGGCATTACTGTTTGCCCATCTTGAGACGAAATAGCAACAAGTAAACTTCCTCAAAACACTGGGAAGCACAAGGTAAACCTTACTGTTTCAACTGGGAAGCATGCTGTAAAAGCTTACCATGTGCTTCCCAGTCGAAACAGTTTGTGCGAACTGTTTCCACTGTATGCTTTGGAATTTTGTGACATTTTGGTGTTCGGCAGTGTTTTTTTCAGCTGTTGACACACATTTTGTTATCTTCAGGTTTGTCAAAGTTCAGTTACCAAAGTCTACCCCCCTTCACTGGTGATTGGTCAACAGTAGGAATCCCTGAATGAAGTGCTTGTTGTCTTTCAATGACAGACAACTAGTTTCCATGCAAATACTGCACCAACATCTTGGTTAGATGTAAAAAATAATTGCCACAAAGATCTCCTAGACAAAAGGTCTAAATGAATTACATATTTCTTGAGTTGTTTTACTTCATACTATTTTGAGGAAGTGTACTGGCTACGGCATCTCAACAGGGACAAACATTTACATTGCCATTTTTTTCCTTATTTGTCAAACAAAGGACACCTTAAGCATTATAGTCCACTCCTCTTCATGTGTATGTCATGTTCAGTTCCTGTGTTCTCAGTAAAGGGGCTGTGTCATCACTGAGGAGAAATGTTACTGGAAATGAGTGAAATTAAGAAAAGGTTTTTCAACAGATTTCAGTTTGGTGTGATGAATGCATGGCTGTATTGTTGTTCTTATGGGGAAATCCCCACAAGAATAGGAAACAAACACACATTTTGGGACATTTTGTTTGTCCCCACAAGGTCAAATGCTTTTTCTAGGGGGTTTAAGGTTAAGGTTAGAATTAGTGTTAGGGTTAGAATTAGGTTTAGGAGCTAGGGCTAGGGTTAGGATTTTGGATTAAGGTTAGGGTTAGAATTAGGTTTAGGGTTAGGAGCTAGGGCTAGGGTTAGGGTTAGAATTAGGTTTAGGGTTAGGAGCTAGGGCTAGGGTTAGGGTTAGGATTTTGGATTAAGGTTAGGGTTAGGGGAAAAGTACGGGTTAGAATTAGGTTTAGGGTTAGGAGCTAGGGCTAGGGTTAGGGTTAGGGTTAGGATTTTGGGTTAAGGTTAGGGAAAAGTACGGGTTAGGATTAGGTTTAGAGGTTAGGGAAAATACGACTTTGAATGGGACTGAATTGTGTGTCCAAACAAGGTTAGCTGTACAAGACTGTGTGTGTGTGTGTGTGTGTGTGTGTGTGTGTGTGTGTGTGTGTGTGTGTGTGTAGGCCTACTGCTTCCTCACTCACATCTCCTGATGCATTGAGTCTCATCCGCAGCTCTACATTCTCCCTCTGCAGAACTTTATTTTTTTTAAAGGTACAGAAATGAAGTAGAAAATATTGAATTGTAAAATACACCGTATAAAAACAAGCAGTTGACACAAACTACAAAACTGTTATTAGTTTTAAACCGACTAAGTCTCTTTAATCTAATCTTGTGACTCAGCGCCTCCAGTCAGATGTAGCCGTTCTCCTCTGAGACTCCTCTCTCTACGAAACGCATCTGCGATAATGAACACCAGCAGGTAATACTGGGGAGAGGAGCAAGGAAATAAAGAAGATAAGACATCTGCAATCTACAACCCATAGATGCTTTTAGTGATGTGCCCTGAAATCAAGACTGAATTATTTCCCTGTACTCACAAATGTCTAGTTCTGGAACAGGTAACATTGGTACATATCTGCAGCTGGGTGTTTAAACAAAAAGCCAAAGACTTTGGGTGGGGTCGGGAGGACGGCACAGAAGGACACAGAGGAGAGGGGGCATGTGTACAGCATAAACTGGAGAACACAAGACAAAAGAGGGAAGTAAGAATGAGAGTGATAAAAAGCAAAATGAAGATTATTGGAAGAGGGAGGATGGGGCAGTTGTATTACACAACACCATAGAAACACAGAAAAATGTAAGGGACCCAATTACTTCTGTAAACCAAGTGTACATTTCTCCTTTTTAGACTTCATCATAATGAAGCAGTTTCATTTTCCCTTGGAGATTAAACCCTAAACTCTCACCTTGGCGTTGGAGCCTAAGCTCTTCCTTTTGAGTTAAACCCTAGGCTATTCCTTTGGAGTTGGGCCCTACGCAACTAAGCATTTAACGTTAGGCAGCGTCTTTTTTTGGTGCAGTCCTTGATTTCAACGTCCACGGACTTACCGGTCCGAAACAAATCTGAACCAATCACAGACATCCGATCCAGCCTATATTTGTCCCAAATATAGACGTTCCGATTTAGTCCAGTCCGGCCTCGATTTAGCCTCGATTTAGCCCAAACATAGACATCTAGAAATGGTTAAGATTTCTGTTTCACACGTTTGGACAGCACAGTACAGTAGAGCACAGCACATTACAATACACAGTACAGTACAGAAAATTAGAGTATAGTACAGTAGAGTCCAGTACAATGCAGTGGAGCACACTAGCCTACAGTAAAGAAAAGTGTACTATAATGTATCTTACTTTACTCTACTGTAATGTACTCTACTGAAGTCAACTGTACTCTACTTAATTAACTATTCTGTACTGTACCGTACTGTCCTTTACTGAATAAAACTGAACTGTCCTGTAGTGTACTCTTCTGTGTTCTGCTGTACAAAACTGTACTGTTCAAACTTGTGAAACATAGCCTTTAACGTCTATGATTCCTTCAGATTTGGATCTGGACCGCACCAACCAAATTGTACTTGTTTGGGGGCAGAGCTCATTAATAGCCAGCATGCTTTGCAAGAGTTTGTTTTTACATTTACATTTTGGTCATTCAGCAGCCGCTCTTATCCAGTGACTTACAGTCAGTGCATTCAACTAAATCAAATTCAAATCAAATCAAATGTATTTATATAGCCCTTCGTACATCAGCTGGTATCTCAAAGTGCTGTACAGAAACCCAGCCTAAAACCCCAAACAGCAAGCAATGCAGGTGTAGAAGCACAGTGGCTAGGAAAAACTCCCTAGAAAGGCCAAAACCTAGGAAGAAACCTAGAGGAACCAGGCTATGTGGGGTGGCCAGTTCTCTTCTGGCTGTGCCGGGTGGAGATTATAACAGAACATGGCCAAGATGTTCAAATGTTCATAAATGACCAGCATAGTCGAATAATAATAAGGCAGAACAGTTGAAACTGGAGCAGCAGCACAGTCAGGTGGACTGGGGACAGCAAGGAGTCATCATGTCAGGTAGTCCTGGGGCATGGTCCTAGGGCTCAGGTAGTTGAAGGCTGGATCGGACATCTGTGATTGGTTCAGATTTGTTTCGGACCGGTAAGTCCATGGACGTTGAAATCAAGGACTGCACCAAACTAAGGATAGATAAACAAGAACATATCACAATAATAGCGAGAAAATAAAATCTCTAACCATTACTCAGAATGTTATTGTAGTTGAAGTTGTCTGTTAGTTTATTTTGTATATTGTACTACTTTGAACATCATTGCACCCAGATTTAGGAAAAGCAAAGCATAATTGCACGATAGTTGGAAGTAATAATACATATTTTGTTGCAATCTTAATTTGGCTCCTCTTTTCTATTGAAATATGTGAAAAAAAGTATAATTGTATTGTAATGCAAATGTTTAGCAGCTGAAATTTGGCCATAGAATCAATAACTGAAAAATGCTTATTTACAATGTCTGCAAATGATGTTTTTACATCCAAAAAATATTTATTTTTACCTTTCATTCAGCAACTAAATGGACAAGATGTTAATGTCAGGACAAGATTACTGAAATGTGTATTTTGTATGCCATTTTGCTTACTGAGTAGGCTCTCACCTTGGTTTTGTGCTCCAAAATGTCAATCCCGCTCAAGGACAAAAACTAACACTTTGCTCTTCTTCTGCTGCTTTTCTGTCGACTGTGTCAGACATCTAATGGAGGGCAAAGGACAGGGCCTTGCTCAACCACTGAATATTTCAAGCAATCTGATCTTTTGAAAAACTGTTCATTGAAACCATGTTAGACACTGATAAAATTGCTTCTTTCATGAGCCTTGAATTTTTTAATCTATTATCGACAACACCAAACAATCATACTAACAGTACTTCAATGACACACTAGTCATCTGACATCTGGACAGCTTCTTTCAAATGTGCATGCCCTCCGGATGGACCACCTTAACACACCACAGAAACTTAGAGCAAAAAAGTCAGTCAAGAGGCCAAGAACATTCACAAAATCTATCAAGATTTTTTCCCTCCCATCCTCAATAACAATAGTTACTAATATATATGTATTACACTAGGAAAAATATTATGCACGCTGTTTTGAAGTCAGTTGTCATGTATGAAACCTCTAATAGTGTGCATTCTGCTTTCATTGTCCGATATCACTGATCTTTGGCAGGGCTGTGCTCCTGGAACAACAGATGAAAGGTTAGTGTTTCAGGATGTTACACCACTAAATCAACTGGTTCATGATCTCTGGGTGTAAATGACGTGTAAAGGCCCCGTTACGCAATAATACAACTCTTTGTTAAATTTGGGATCTTAACCCTTTTAAATAACTCCACACTATTTGAGCACTGTTGACGTCAGGTGGCGAGCTTGCTTTGTGTGTAAAGTCTCGGAGGTAAATGACTAACCAAAATGAACTTCTCACTTAATAGCATTAATCGAATAACCTTCAGTTCAGACGCTATCTGACTGTTTTGCAGGTATTGCTATTGCAGGCACTGACATCTCTCAGATCATCGGAGGGAGAAGAAAAAAACGTCAGGAAAGTGTCATTCAGACTTTGTATTGTTACAGCGCACCACTTTATCAATGCCTCGTCTTAAATTAGTACATACAGACGTAATTAGAAGCAAATGACCTCAAGGCAAATAACAATGTAGGAAAACAATGGGTCCAGATTACATGTGTGATTTATGGTGATATGCAATAAAATTGAGTTCAGAACATCAAAGCAACCCTATTTCTTAAAGGACCTTATATACAAGGTGTCGCAAGTTTGCTTCAAACGAAATTTCACAGAATTCCAGAGTTCAGACTTGATAGACTTTGTTTGGATCTTAGTGACGATAATTGCATGCAGCAGACCCAACATTACCCCCAAGCTGTTTCCCTAACAACGCCAATGGCCTTTCCCTTTTCCAAAGTACTCTGGTTCTACAGTAGGACAGGCCTCTGTGATAATAAGTGACGGGAACTTAAGGATAGGAATGATGATGTTGTCTAAGAATCGTTGACAGACATGTTCTCCACTTGGTTCTGGAGCTGGTCTCCACCTCCCTGTTTCTTCTTCTTCCCTCCATCCTGCTGCTTCTTCTGCTTCTTGGACGTCTCCACGTCAATAGGCGCAGGCTTCACAAACTTCAGCATCTCTGTCATACCTAAGAAAATTAATAGGAGACAAATTAAAATTATGTCCACACACAGTTTATGGCAATACTAGTCATCAAATATGCATAGAACCAACTACAACTCGAGACATTTAGAAAAATAAGTACTCCGTGAGAAAGACAACCTTTCATGACCACCATCTTCCATGCATAGGACAAAAGTATTGCAGGCCCCTTCACAAAAAAAATGATAATACTGTCTCACCTGGAGGCATGAAGTTCCGGAGTACCTCTGGAATGACGACACCCTCTTCGGTCTGGTACGTCTCCAGGATAGCACACATTACACGTGTGGTGGCACACATGGTTGCGTTGAGCATGTGCACATAGTCAGTCTGAAGAACACAGGAAGTGTGGTTTTAAAACTGGTTCAAATATTCCATCTTACTATGACTTTTTGATTATGGAAGCAAATCCATATTCTATTTAAAGACTGGGTACGCTCACCTTGTCCATCATCTTTTTGGTCTGTCCGTAGCGGATACGCAGCCGACGGGCCTGGTAGTCTAAACAGTTGGAGCAGGAGACCAGTTCTCTGAAGGCTGCAGAGCCTGGGAACCAGGCCTCCAAGTCCAGCTTCTTACTGGCTGCATGGTTCAGAGCACCTGGGTGGGAGCAGACAAACACAGACATCCCATATGTAACTCTGTGTTGTTTGTGTCGCACTGCTTTGATTTATCTTGGCCAGGTCACAGTTGTAAATGAGAACTTGTTCTCAACAAGCCTACCTGGTTAAATAAAGGTGAAAAAAAAAAAAAAAGACATGTAGGTAGTAAGACAGCTTGCAAGGGAAATGTCCGTTATGTGTCTCACAAATCACACAGGATAAAAGGTCATTGTAATACCTTACAATGAGAAGGGTCTTATTAAAAATGGCAAGTTAACATTTATGAGTGACTGTTATTGTCATGATGTATACTTAAAATAATAGTGCAAGATTCTGGCAATAAGGGATACCTCAGGATTTTGGCAATGAAGTCCTTTATCTTCTTCCCCAGATTCATATGAACTCATGGATACCATAGGCTTCCGGTTATTGAGAAAAGGCTAGTTAGCAATGGCTCGTGAAACTACCTCCATCTTCCTTCATACAAGACGCAGACATTTTTTCTCCACAAGGTCATCTGACTCCGGTGAAGTAGAAGGGGCTTAGTTGCCAAAAGCCCAAAGTATCACTTTAAAATCCCCAGTGCAGTCAAAAACGTGATATTCCTGTGTTTTATCTATATTTTACACACTCAGAGGTTAGAACAATATTGTGAAAATGAGGATGATTTAGTGTAAGAGCTATTTGAAAAGATCACCTGAAATTTTAGCCTGTTTTGGTGTGACGGAGCTTTAGTGGTAAATTAGTTTAGACCAATAAGAAAGAGTTCCAAACCTCTGCCAATAACAGCTAGTTTTCAGTTTTTCCATCCCCACTCAGACCACTCCCAGATAGTCCAAGCACAATTCTTGCTTGAGAAATTGCTCTTTGCTAAGAAGCTACTTTTGTTTCTTTTTGACCATTTTAATTGAAAACAAATCACAGTAAGATACTTTAAATTGGTTACCCAGAAATCATTTGATATTGAGAAAAAAACAAAAACAGCTGCATTGGACTTTTATGCCCTATTTTACTTACCCAGAGTCAAATGGTCTTATGGATACCAATGTATGGTTTGGACCCCAGGTATGGCCCTGCGTGCAGTTTGAAGTAAGTTGAAGGCGATTTCGCGAGCCAATGCTAAGTAGAGTTAGCACAATGACTGGCAAAAGGTAACATGTCACTGTACTAACGCTAGTAGCAACAATGAACCGCCTCCACCTTTGCCACCACTGCTGAAAGAAATTCAGAGGGGAAACAGGACTTCGTCATTGCGCTAACGCTAGTTAGCATTGGCGCACAACACTACCCTCAACTCCCTTTAAACTGCACTCAGAATATAGCACTATCCATTTAATCTAAAACTTGTATTTCAGAGCACACAAGGTTTCAAATGACATCAAGACAGGATTTGTAGCAACTACAGCCTCATTGTTGTGTTGTCGTACAGAAACATTGGGTAAGCCCAAAATGTCACGATTCCCAAACTTAATCCTTTATTTCTCAATAATAATTTTGGATACAGGTCTGCCAATCATTCTTCCTCCAAAAAGGACCTTTCTATGGATTTACTTACAGGAAGATCCAAAACAAAAATATCTTTGGGCCAACCGCGTATGGAATTGCCATGTGATCATTAGTCTCTGACCCAGAGAGGAACAGACGTGTTGGGGAGGACTATCTGCAGGACCTACCTGAGACTATGTTGATGATGCGGTAGGGGATCCCTAGTGTCTGGTAGAACTCTTCAGCCGTCCCAATCATCTCATCCATCATCTCCCAGGACTTGTTGTCATGAGGAGAGGCAAAAACAAACTGCTCTATCTGGGGGCAGAGAGCATGTTCATTAGTATTTCGCAATTGTTAGCAGAGGCCCACCCCCCCCAAAAAATGACCTGTTCTGGAAATGAGTATCACTTGACATGATCTGTAAATTGTCAATAATATCCAGACTTTATCCTTCTCCAATTAGGCCTATAAAATGCAAAGCACTACAACAAAGCTGTTGCCTTTTCTACACTGACCATGACACACCCACCATGTCTACTTTGAGAAAATGTCCACTTACCTTCTCAAACTGGTGCACCCTGAAGATTCCTCGGGTGTCACGCCCGTGGGAACCCACTTCCTGTCTGAAGCAGGTGGAGAGGCCGGCATAGCGCATTGGCAGGTCCTCTGGCTTCAGCCACTCGTCTCTCAGGAAGGCTGCGATGGGCTGCTCTGAGGTGGCAATCAGGTACTTCTCATCTATGGCCGTGTCCTCAGATTTCTCACTGCTCTTCCCAATCACCTGAGAGACAAGCAGGGAAGGCAGAGTGAATACATTACATACAAACACCCACATATCAAAATTAACATAAAAAAATGCATGTGTCTTAACATGCAACAAAACTAAGAGACACAAAGAAAAAAAAACATATCGGGGCCTTATCCCGCAATAGGAATGAAAGGAAGATTAGTTTCAAATCCATCATACCTTGTAAAGTTCATCATCAAACTGGCTGAGCTGGGCCACCTCCTGCATGACCTCTTTCCTCATGAAGAAGGGGGTGTAGAGCATTTGGTAGTTCTTGCTGTGGAGCATCCGCAGAGCATAATTGATCAATGCCTGCTCCAGGAAAACTAGCGGCCCCTACAAACAATAAAAAGGGAAACAGTCAGTAAGGATAACTATCAAGGACACACTGAGTTTAACAGAAGTACACCTGGTATGAATTGGCTAAATATGACAGTGACTAAGAACTTGCTTTGAGGAAGTAGCCACGGCTCCCAGCCACTATAGCTCCTTTCTCTCCGTCGTAGCCGTCGATCATGACTACCAGGTCTACGTGGGAATACTTCTTCTGCACAGTACAGTCTCCCCAGGTGCGCTCCACTTTGTTATCAGCATCCTGGCAGGGAGAGAGCGACAAGGTAAATTACAGAGTAGACAAGTAAACAAGAGGAAAAACTAAATTCATTCATGAGACAGAGGCAGCGGACAAGGCATGAGAATTTGAATTTTCTCCCTGAGGCAATGCCATCTCCCTTCATCCATCTCCCTATTGCTGATGGGAATTCACATTCCATGACACCCACCTCATCATTACTGATGGGCACAGATGGATGCAGGAGGTTCCCGATCTCTCGCAGGTATTGAAAGCGCTCTTCCTCCAGCTTTACCCTCTCACCGTCAGATTTCTGCACTGCCTCATCTACAAGCAGACGGACCTTCTTGATCTGGGTGACCGTGAGGGGCTAGAAAAAGGGGAAAATAGACATGAAACATACCTATGAGAATGGGACCCACAAGTCAATCAGCATATTGATGAACTGCTGGCTAGCGAGTTGACCTACCGATAGTGTGTCCGCCGTTAGGGCCTCCAAGTTCTGGGCGTCGTCTGGGACAGAATCATCGTCATCCCCAACTGGCTCCCTCTTCTGTATACAGAAAAGGCACAGAACAGGGTGAACTGGTAGAAAGAAACTATCTGCATGCATATAGAATAGAACATAACGCTTTCAGACTGATAGGGGGGGGGGGGGGACATGTAGCCATGTAGGTTACATAAAGCCTATATAGTTCACCAGCAGCTTCACAGGTTGTACCTTCATTTTCTCTCCAACTGTCTTGCTGCATAAATTCTTTGCCTTGTTGAGGTTGTCGGCAGTGAAACGACCTGATGAGCATGGAAAAGGCAAGGGTCAGCGTCATACGCACGTCATGAATCGAGAGCATCCTGGCGGGCTGTATCACTGCCTGGTACGGCAACTGCTCCGCCCACAACCGTAAGGCTCTCCAGAGGGTAGTGAGGTCTGCACAACACAACGTATCACCGGGGAGCAAACTACCTGCCCTCCAGGACACCTACACCACCCGATGTTACAGGAAGGCCACAAAGATCATCAAGGACAACACCCACCCGAGCCACTGCCTGTTCACCCCGCTTTCATCCAGAAGGCGAGGTCAGTACAGGTGCATCAAAGCAGGGACCGAGAGACTGAAAAACAGCTTCTATCTCAAGGCCATCAGACTGTTAAACAGCCACCACTAACATTGAGTTGCTGCTGCCAACATACTGACTCAACTCCAGCCACTTTAATGATGGAAAAATGGACGTAAAAAAATGTATCACTAGCCACTTTAAAAAATGCCATTTAATATAATGTTTACATACCCTACATTACTCATCTCATATGTATATACTGTACTCTATACCATCTACTGCATCTTGCCATCTTTATGTAATACATGTATCACTAGCCACTTTAAACCCTACATTATTCATCTCATATGTATACGTATCTACTGAATCCTTATGTAATACATGTATCACTAGCCAGTTTAACTATGCCACTTTGTTTACATACTCATCTCATATGTATATACTGTACTCGATACCATCTACTGTATCTTGCCTATGCTGCTCTGCACCATCACTCATTCATATCTGATGTACATATTCTTTATCCCCTTACACTGTGTATAAGATATTAGTTTTGGAACTGTTAGTTAGATTATTTGTTGGTTATTACTGCATTGTCGGAACTGGAAGCACAAGCATTTCGCTACACTCGCATTAACATCTGCTAACCATGTGTATGTGACAAATAAAATTTGATTTGGAGAAAAAAAATCAATTTCATGGTGGTTGTGTCTTGAGCCTAGGTATCACGACAAGTAGCTATAACGTTAGTGACGCTCACAGGCGACAATTTAGAGATCCCCATAAACCATAACAATGTAGACTTGAGAAGTCCAACATTCAATCTCAGGCAAATCTGCATCCATACTATTTTCCATCTTGTTCCAATAACAGGGTCATGTATAGATGGGATCCAGCTTGTCAAATTTACACCAAAAGTTTATATATCTTTTTTGCATTTTAGCTAACCCTTTTCCTAACCTTCACCTACTTATCCTAACCAGCTACGTAAATTATCCTAAACCTACTACGAAAAGTACATTCTGGCAAAAGCTGGATCCCTTCAAGACCCAATAACAACTGTGGGACGCTGAGAGGAGAGGTTTTGATGCATTTACTATGGGCATGTTGGACGGGGATTGCATCAGATTGGAGCTACAGTCAGTGTGGATAGGATGACGTGGCTAATCATCGTTTGGGTTTTCCTTGATAGTTTAGTTACTGAAGCATACATTATTTTAGTTAGCTAAATTAGTGTTAGACAACATTGAACGACATATCAGGTATAGCCTAACTAAAGACATGGGAAATAAATTGTATTGGTTGTGGTTAGTGAACTAACGTAGCTGGATAGCTAACTGGCTATACAGTCATTTGCTATCTACCGGTGACTAACTAGCTAGCGCAGGCTACCAACTAACCAGAGTTTAGCTGAGAATATCCAGGCAGATAATTCACTATACATTTTCTAAAAACGTGAACTGACGTATTATGCTTCAATTTCTTAATTTGTATCTGGGTGACTACAAGGCCAGCTTTTAACTACCTATAATAAATGCATGAAGCTAGCAAGCCATGTGAGTGGACACCACCATCCGATTCAATGAATGCTAACGCTAGCTTGCAGTCGGAACTTACATTTTCTCCATTCTGTGTCTGCGTGTACTAGTTTATCCACAAGTGACACATCTTTGAACCTTTTTCTTTGAGTTTCTCTGATTACTTCAGGATCACCGCCTTTATCGGTTCGAAATTGGTCTAAATCGAGCACCATGATGATCCCACGCTTTGATGACTGTCAAAAACGGTGCAGAGTAACAGAGAAAAGCAAGCCGGTGTGAAAAGTACCAGCGGCACAAACGATTACGTCACTTCCTTCTTCGATGAGGATAAACGGTGGATGGCATCCAATGAATGTTGCATTACCGCCACCTACTAGACTGGAGTACAACTCCCTTAAATTTAAAAAATCAAATTGTATTGATCACGAACACATGGTTAGCAGAGGTTAATGAGAGTGTAGCGAAATGCTTGTGTTTCTAGATCCGACATTGCAGTATATCTAAGTAATATAACAATTCCCCAACAACTACCTAATACACACAAATCTAAAGGGGTGAATGAGAATGTGTACATATAAATATATGGATGAGCGATGGCTGAGCGGCATAGGCAAGATGCAGTCGATGGTGTATAATACAGTATATACATATGAGATGAGTAATGTAGGATATGTAAACATTATTGTTCGGCCTAGTATGGTTCTCAATCAGAGGCAGCTGTCAATCGTTGTCACTGATTGAGGATCATACTTAGGTAGCCTGGTTTCACTTTTGAGTTGTTGTAGGTGTCATGGAGGGCAGGTAGTTTGCCCCCGGTGATGCATTGTGCAGACCACAGCATCCCCTGGAGAGCCTTGCGGTTTAGGGTGGTGCAGTTGCCGTACCAGGCTGTGATACAGCCCGACAGGATGCTCTCGATTGTGCATCTGTAAAAGTTTGTCTGGGTTTTGGGTGACAAGCCAAATTTTTCAGCCTCCTGAGGTTGAAGAGGCGCTGTTGCACCTTCTTCACCACACTGTCTGTGTGGGTGGACCATTTCAGTTTGTCTGTGATGTGTACACCCAGGAACTTGAAACTTTCCACCTTCTCCACTGCTGACCCTTTGATGTGGATAGGGTGGTGCTCCCTCTGCTGTTTCCTGAAGTCCACGATCATCTCCTTTGTTTTGTTGACGTTGAGCGAGAGGTTGTTTTCCTGAAACCACACTCCAAGTGTCCTCACCTCCTCCCTTTAGGCTGTCTCGTCGTTGTTGGTCATCAAGCCCACTACCGCTGTGTCGTCTGAAAACTTGATGATTGAGTTGGAGGCGTGCATGGCCATGCAGTCATGGGTGAACAGGGAGTACAGGAGAGGGCTGAGAACTCACCCTTGTGGGGCCCCAGTGTTGAGGATCAGCAGGGTGGAGATATTGTTACCTACCCTCACCACCTGGGTGCGGCCCGTCAGGAAGTCCAGGACCCAGTTGCACAGGGCGGAGTGGGTCTCGAGCTTAATGACGAGTTTGGAGGGTACTATGGTGTTAAATGCTGAGCTGTAGTCGATGAACAGCATTCTTACAGGAGAGGGCTGAGCACACACCCTTGTGGGGCCCCAGTGTTGAGCATCAGTGGAGTGGAGATGTTGTTTCCTACTTTCGCCACCTGGGAGGCGCCTTGGGAAAGTCCAGGACCCAGTTGCACAAGGAGGGGTTGACCAGGGCCTCCAGGTTGATGATGAGCTTGGAGGGTACTATGGTGTTGAATGCTGAGTTGTCGTCAATCTTGCATAGGTATTATTTTTGTCCAGATGGGATAGGGCAGTGTGCAGTGCGATGGCGATTGTGTCATCTGTGGACCTGTTAGGACAGTATGCAAATTGAAGTGTGTCTAGGGTGGCCAGTAAGGTGGCGGTGATAGGATCCTTGACAAGCCTCTCAAAGCATTTCATGATGACAGAATTGAGTGCTACGGGGCAGTGGTCATTTAGTTCAGTTATCTTTGCCTTCTTGGGTACAGGAGCAATGGTAACCATCTTGAAGCATATGGGGACAACAGACTGAGATAGGGAGCTATTAAATATGTCTGTAAACACACCAGCCAGCTGGTCTGCGCATGCTCTGAGGACGCGGCTTGGGATGCCGTCTGGGCCAGCAGCCTAGCGAGGGTTAACATGTTTAAATGTTTTACTCACGTTGTCACGCCTTGGTCTTAGTATTGTGGTCAGGGTGTGACATGGGTGATGTATGTTTTTTACTTGTCTAGGGGTTTTGTATGTTTATGGGGCTGTTTCCTTTCTAGGTGTTTATGTAAGTCTATGGTTGCCTAGATTGGTTCTCAATTAGAGGCAGGTGTTTATTTGTTGTCTCTGATTGGGAACCATAAGTTATTCGTGTTAGTCCGTTCGTTTTGTCTTCTCTAATAAACATGAGTAACATACACGCTGCATTTCGGTCCGACTCTCCTTCAACAACAAAAGAACGCCGTTACAGAATCACCCACCACTCTCGGACCGAGCAGCGTGTCAACAGGCAGGAGCAGCGTAAACAGGAGCAGCGTGTTAACAGGCAGCGACAGCTGGAGCAGCAAAGGGAGGAGGAATTATTCGAAGAATGGACATGGGAAGACGTGCTGGATGGTAAAGGTTGCTACGCTTGGGAGGAGATATTGGCCGGAAGAAATCGCCTCCCATGGCAACAGGTGGAGGCACTAAGGAGAGCAGAGGCAGCCGGAGATAGGAGCCGACGATACGAGGGAACACGGTTGGCAAGGAAGCCCGAAAAGCAGCCCCAAAAATTTTTTGGGGGGGGGCTATCAGGGAGTATGGCTGCGTCAGGTAGGAGACCTGCGCAATCTCCCTGTGCTTACCGGAGGGCTAGAGAGACCGGGCAGGCACCGTGTTATGCAGTGGTGCGCACGGTGTCCCCAGTGCAGGTGCATAGCCCGGTGCGGTATATTTCAGCTCCGCGTATCGGCCGGGCTAGATTGAGCATCGAGCCAAATGCTATGAAGCCGGCTCTACGCATCCGTTCTCCAGTGCGTCTCCTTGGCCCGGGTTTCATGGCACCAGCTTTGCGCTCTGTTTCTCCGGTTAGCCTACATAGCCCCGTGCGGGCTATTTCTCCTCACAGCACTGGCAGGGCAACCGAGAGTATTCAACCAGGTAAGGTTGGGCAGGCTCGGTGCTCAAGAGCTCCAGTGCGCCTGCACGGTCCGGTCTATCCAGAACCACCTCCACACCCCAGCCCTCCAGTAGCAGCTCCCCGCACTAGGCTTCCTGTGCGTGTCCTCGGCCAAATACCACCAGTGCCAGCACCACGCATCAGGCCTACAGTGCGCCTCGCCTGTTCAGCACAGCCAGCGCTTTCTCCCTCTCCTGCGCTGTCGGAGTCTCCCGTCTGTTCAGCGGTTCTAGAGCCTTCCTCTTCTACAGCGCTGCCGGAGCCTCCTGTCTGTATACAGCAGCCTGAGCTGCTAGTCTGCATGGAGTTGCCAGTCTGCATGGAGCTGCCAATCTGCAAGAAGCCGCCAGAGCTGTCAATCTGCATGGAGCAGCCAGAGCCGTCAGTCAGCATGAAGCAGCCAGATCTGCCAGTCAGCCAGACTCTTCCAGATCTGCCAGTCAGCCAGACCCTTCCAGTCAGCCAGACCCTTCCAGTTAGCCATACTCTTCCAGATCTGCCAGTCAACCAGACTCTTCCAGATCTGCCAGTCAACCAGACTCTTCCAGATCTGCCAGTCAACTAGACTCTTCCAGATCTGCCAGTCAACCAGACTCTTCCAGATCTGCCAGTCAACCAGACTCTTCCAGATCTGCCAGTCAACCAGACTCTTCCAGATCTGCCAGTCAACCAGACTCTTCCAGATCTGCCAGTCAACCAGACTCTTCCAGATCTGCTAGTCAGCCAGGATCCGCCAGTCAGCCAGGATCTGCCAGATCTGCTAGTCAGCCAGGATCCGCCAGTCGGCCAGGATCCGCCAGTCGGCCAGGATCCGCCAGTCGGCAAGGATCCGCCAGTCAGCCAGGATCCGCCAGTCAGCCAGGATCTGCCGGATTCAACTTCCTGGCTGGGCTTTTTCTCAGTACTGGGCTGCCTCTCAGTACTGGGCTGCCTCTCAGTGCTGGGCTGCCTCTCAGTGCTGAGCTGCCCCTCAGTCCCGAGCTGTTCCTCAGTCCCAAGCTGTCCCTCAGTCCCGAGCTGCCTCAGTCCCGAGCTGCCCCTCAGTCACGAGCTGCTCCTTTGTTATGTAGGGTTCTGGGTGAGGACTATTCGGCCATGGTTGGCGGTTAGGGTGGATTATCCATGGACGCGAAGGGGAGGAACATTGACATTTATGAAGTGGGGTCCACGTCCGGAGCCGGAACCGCCACCATGGACAGACGCCCACCCGGACCCTCCCTATGGTTTTGAGGTGCGTTCGGGAGTCCGCACCTTAGGGGGGGGGGTTCTGTCACGCCTTGGTCTTAGTATTGTGTGTTTTAGTTTATTAGTTAGTCAGACCAGGGTGTGACATGGGGTTATTATGTATTGTATTTCCGTATTGGGGTTTGTAGTGTTTGGGTTGGTAGTTGATTAGGGGTGTGTGTGTGTGTTTATTAGGTTGGCTGCCTGAGGCGGTTCTCAATCAGAGTCAGGTGCTTCTCGTTGTCGCTGATTGGGAACCGTATTTAGGTAGCCTGATTTCGCTTTGCATTTCGTGGGTGATTGTTCCTGTCTCTGTGTAGGTAGCACCAGTCAGGCTGTATTAGGTTTCGTTCTGTTTGTTGTTTTTTTTGTATTTATTCAAGTTATTCGTGTTAGTCCGTTCGTTTTGTCTTCTCTAATAAACATGAGTAACATACACGCTGCATTTCGGTCCGACTCTCCTTCAACAACAAAAGAACGCTGTTACACACGTCAGCCACTAAGAAGGAGAGGGGGGGCGCAGTCTTGTTAGCGAGCCATGACGGTGGCACTTTATTATCCTCAAAGCAGGCAAAGAAGGTGTTTAGTTTGTCTGGAACCGTGACATCGGTATCCGTGACGTGGCTGCTTTTGTTTTTGTAGTCCATGATTTCCTGTAGACCCTGCCACATACATCTCATGTCTGAGCCGTTGAATTACAACTCCACCTTGTCCCTGTACCAGCATTTCACTTGTTTGATTACCTTGCGGAGGGAATAACTACACTGTTTATATTCAGCTATATCACCAGACCTCTTTCCATGGTTAAATCTGTGGCCCCAATCCAGCTAGTGCAACTGCATTTACAATATTTCTAGTGTTAGTGGTCACAGGAATCACTACATTATCCCTCTCCAACTTCCACACTGCAACTTCTTCCCTTAGCTCTTCCCCCAAGTTTACACTGGTGTGACTCCTCTCAAGGGAACGTGTTAGAAGGACGTGGATTTTTATCTCCCACTCTGCCATAATAAAAAGTTTTGTATCAATCAAGACTGCCCAAATGTGCCTAATTTGTTTATTAATAACTTTTCATGTTCAACATTGTGCACTCTCCTCAAACAATAGCAGGGTATTCTTTCACTGTAATAGCTACTGTAAATTGGATAGTGCAGTTAGATTAACAAGAATGTAAGCTTTTCGCAACTATGAGATATGTCTTTGTACTGGGAAATTTTCTTGTTACTTAACTTATGCCAATCGCATTAGCCTACGTTAGCTCAACCATTCCGTGGAAGGGACACCGATCCAGAAGAAATTTCTAACATCGACGTGGCTGTAGTGGAGCGGTTCGAGAGTTTCAAGTTCCTTAGAGTCCACATCACCAATGAACTATCATGTTCCAAACATACCAAGACAGTCGTGAAGAGGGCACGACAAACCTTTTCCCCCTCAGGAGACTGAAAAGATTTGGCATAGGTCCCCAGATCCTCAAAAGGTTCTACGCACCATTGAGAGCATCCTGACTGGTTGCATCACCGCCTGGTATAGCAACTGCTTGTCATCTGACTGTAAGGCGCTACAGAGGGTAGTGCGTATGGCCCAGTACATCACTGGGGCCAAGCTTCCTGCCATCCAGGACCTATATAACAGGCGGTGTCAGAGAAAAGCCCATGAAATTGTCAGAGACTTCAGTCACCCAAGTTATAGACTGTCCTCTCTGCTACCGCACGGCAAGTGGTACCGGAGCGCCAAGTTTAAGACCAAAAGGCTCCACAACAGCTTCTACCCCCAAGCCATAAGACTGCTGAACAAATAAGAAAATTGCTTCTGGACTATTTACATTGACCCCCCCCTCACTTCTGTACACTGCTGCTACTCACTGTTTATTATCTATGCATAGTCAATTCACGCCTACCTACACGTACAAATGACATCTAACTTGTACCTCCGCACACTGACTCGGTACCTGTAACCCCTGTATATAGCCTTGTTATTGTTATTCTTATTGTGTTACTTTTTATAATTCTTTTTTACATTAGTCTATTTGGTAAGTATTTTCTTAACTCTTCTTGAACTGCACTGTTCGTTAAAGGCTTGTAAGTAAGCATTTCACGGTAAGGTCTACACTTGTTGTATTTGGCGCATGTGACAAATGAAGTTAGATTTAGTTTGATAGAAAGATGAGACTCAAGAATTAGCATTTTTCGGACATCATGTCCAAATCATCCGAAAGTATCTAATATTGATGGGGAAACTCAACAAAGTCCTACATGATTACAACATGATGCATGAAAAATGATCATATTCATACCATGATTTGTGCCACAAATGCTAAAAGGTCAGTATTTGGAAACAGTGCCAGGAAAACTAAACCAAAGCATCGATTTCCGTCATACCATGTTAGTAGACTGCTTACAAGGTAAGAAAACCAATATGTAATTTTGGTTAAGTATCCCTTTAAGTACATTTAAAACCGGAGACTTTATAAAAACTTTAAACTCAAGTTGTATTCTACTGGGTGATTTTCTAATTCATTATCTTAACTTTTACTCAAGGATGACAATTGGGTACTTTTTCCAGCACTGGAAATATTGCAGTGGGAGATTGTGAGACTATCACACTCTGACCTTAGGGTTCAATGTTTTCCTTGTTATTTTGGTGGGATGTTGGCTATCAACATCAAGGCAACTCCTATGACTAATTGGGAATGGGACGCAAGCGTAGGATTGATCACCCTGTCGCTGGCCGCCTTTGGGGAGGGTGTGTAGTGTGAAAGGCCGAAACACCCTACGAACCAAAGGTACACTACTGACGACGCGCCCCCCAAATTTCACCAGGCTCACTGTTCATGAAATCTTGGAAGTGCTTGCACAACGGATATTAACATCTCATCCTGTGTTCTTGGAATCTGGTTAGGTCAGGGTGTGACATGGGTGATGTATGTTTTTACTTGTCTAGGGGTTTTGTATGTTTATGGGGCTGTTTCCTTTCTAGGTGTTTATGTAAGTCTATGGTTGCCTAGATTGGTTCTCAATTAGAGGCAGGTGTTTATTTGTTGTCTCTGATTGGGAACCATATTTAGGCAGCCATGTTCTTTGGGTATTTTGTGGGTGATTGTTTCCTGTCTTCGTGTGTCTGCACCAGACAGAACTATTTTGGTTTTTCCACATTTGTTATTTTGTAGTGTTTACCGTCTTTATTAAACATGATGAACACTAACCACGCTGCGCTTTGGTCCTCGCCTTCGTCCACAGAAGAAAGCCGTTACAGAGACAATGCTGCACAACATGTTAACACAGAAATGCATGTTTCAAGACGCCGTTTGAATCTGTAAGTGAAGACCACTGGACTTTGGCATCATTTTCTGGAATTTTCCAAGCTGTTTAAAAGCACAGTGTATGTAAACATCTGACCCACTGGAATTGTGATACAGTGAAATAATCTGTTTAAACAATTGTTGGAAAAACTATTTGTGTCATCCACAAAATAATGTCCTAACTGACTTTCCAAAACTATAGTTTGTTTACAAGATTTTTGTGGAGTGGTTGAAATACGAGTTTTAATGACTCCAACCTAAGTGTGTGTAAACTTCCGACTTCAACTGTAGGGGTAAAGTGACATTGCATAATAAACATTGAGTTGCAGCAGTGTAAAAACAGAGGGGATTTCAATGTAAGTAGTCTGGTTGGCCATTTGATTCATTGTTCGGCAATCTTATGGCTTGGGGATAGAAGATGTTAACCAAAAGGTTTCTACCAGGAACCAAGAAGGGTTATTCGCAGGGTTCCGACAAACCCTTTTAAGTTCTACTTTTTTTTTTTATTTTTTAGGTTTCTTTATGAGGGTTTTGGGAAATAATTTCTGTTTCTGTATGAGGGTTTTGGGAAGTTGGAGCATTCTTTTTCTATGAATTGTGGAAAGACTTTTTGTTTCTCTGAGGTTAAGGAGAAATACTTTATTTCTCATTTGAAATGTATGGAGGAAGGCTGTTTCAAAAATATTCCTTCTTCCCGTTCCTATTTGCCTGTGTCACCAGCCCCTCCTGTGTGACATTAGCTCTTCAAAAGCGCATACCCTATCTGGTATTCCGTTGATTTAAGGTGTCTCATATTCATGCTACTTTCCTTTAATATATTATTCTCATGACTTTATTCCAAGTCATCTCACCTCTATAGAGATGCTGTCTGACAATCATTATTTTAGTTCTTCAAAGTAAATCAGGCATTATTTTATGACTGCTGAATACCAACTATCAATCACTAAGATCATGTATTTTCAGATACCTTGCGAAACAACTGCTTTCTATCCATCTCTACCAAACACCTTTCTTATTGTACAGTGCCTTTGGAAAGTATTTAGACCCTTTGACTTTTTCCACATATTGTTATTCTAAAAATGATTCATTAAAATGTATTGTGTGTAGATTGATGGGGAAAAATAACAATTCAATCAATTTTAGAATAAGAAAATGTGGGGAGAGTCAAGGGGTCTGAATACTTTCTGTCAATTTAAATAAATTTATTAGGCCCTAATCTAAGGATTTCACATGACTAGACATAACATGACATAACCCACACACTGGGGAGCCAGGCCCAGCCAATCATAATTAGCTTTTCCCCGCATGCCAATTACACACTCCCTCAACACTTGAGACGTCTGTGGCATTATGTTGTGTGACAAAACTGCACATTTTAGAGTGGCTTGTTATTGTCCCCAGCACAAGGTGCACCTGTGTAATGATCATGCTGTTTATTCAGATTCTTGATATTCCACACCTTTTAGGTGGACAGATTATCTTGGTAAAGGCAAAATGCTCACTAGCAGGGATGTCAACAAGTTTGTGCACAAATGCGAGAGGAATAAGCTTTTTGTGTGCATGGGAAATGTATTGGATGTTTTATTTCAGCTCATAAGGCTTTACATGTTATATGTACGCTGAACAAAAATATATCTATCTAAATTGCTTGTCATCATGCTAGATACAGGGCTGGCCTCTCTGGTGGTGTTAAGTAGCTAGCTAGCTAAGTTACCTGAAGCTGGTGATGCTGTTGCCAGCGTGGTTGGACTCGATGTCACTCTGCTGGGCCCTGCTTGGTTGTCGTTGTCTTTCATGTCTTTGTGTTGAGCTGGAAAATAACCCGTCAGTTTTTCTCGTTTAAATTCTTTCACCTGCTGTTTATTTTTTGTTCACCGTTTTGAGTAGGCAGGCTAGCTAGTAAGATTTTTGCAAACACATTACGCATGTCATATTTGGTAACAGCTTTCTGATCAGTTTATGAATGACAAGACTCACACAATTGACCAGACACATGTATTTATTATGTAGTTCATTGTGTGTTTTTGTATTAATCAGTTACCCAATCTAGGCAGGGCCCCCCCAGTTACCCATGTGGGCCCCATACCTCTATTCTCCACCATCTGATGATTATCAGTGCGGCAGCAGGCAGCAGCAAGCTGTCTAAACTCATTGAGTGCGGGTTCCTCTTGATTCCTCCTCTGGTTGGTGGTTGCAGTAAAAACATATATAGATATAAATAAATTACCGGGGCTTCAGATAGTAATTATCCATTTTTCGATGTATCACATCCGGCTGTGATTGGAGTCCCATAGGGCGGGGCACAATTGGCCCAGCGTCGTCCGGGTTTGGCCGAGGTAGGCCGTCTCTGCTTGACACCCACAAACACTCTAATATCTGGCCCTGTGCCCTCTCTAATTTGTGGCATTGAACATTTCAACTTTTTTATATTTCTAACAACAGGTTTTTTAGAAATGTTACATTATAACTGAAATATCACATTTACAAGTCTTCAGACCCTCTACTCAGTATTTTGTTGAAGCACCTTTGGCAGCGATTACCGCCTCAAGTCTTCTTGTATGACGCTACAAGCTTGGCACACCTGTACTTGGAGTTTTTCCCCATTCTTCTCTGCAGATCCTCATGCTCGGTCAGGTTGGATGGGGAGCATTGCTGCACAGTTATTTTCAGGTCTCCGGAGATGTTCGATCAGATTCAAGTCTATGGCTGGGCCACTCAAGGACATTCAGAGACTTGTTCCGAAGCCACTCCTACGTTGTCTTGGCTGTGTGCTTAGGGTCGTTGTCCTGTTGGAAGGTGAAACTTCGCCCACAGTCTGTGGTCCTGAGCACCGGAGCAGGTTTTCATCAAGGATCTCACCGTACTTTGCTCCGTTAATCTTTGCCTCGATCCTGACTAGTCCCCCAGACCCTGGCGCTGAATAACATCCCGACAGCTTGATGCTGCCACCACCATCCTTCAACATAGGGATTGTGCCAGGTTTCTTCCAGATGTGACACTTGGCATTCTGGCCAAATAATTCAATCTTGGTTTCATCAAACCATAGAATCCTGTTTCTCATGGTCTGAGAGTCTTTAGGTGCTTTTTGGCAAACTACAAGCGGGCTGTCATGTGCCTTTTACTGAGGAGTGGCTTCTGTCTGGCCACTCTACCATAAAGGCCTGATTGGAGTGCTGCAGAGATGTTTGTCCTTCTGGAAGGTTCTCCCACCACAGAGGAACTCTAGAGCTCTTTCAGAGTGACCATCGGGTACTTGGTCACCTTCCTGACCAAGGCCCTTCTCCCCCGATTGCTCAGGTTGGCCAGCTCTAGGAAGAGTTTTGGGGTTCCAAACTTCTTCCATTTAAGAATGCAGACATTTTTTGGTACCCTTCCCCAGATCTGTGCCTCGACACAATCCTGTCTCAGTGGATAAAAGCAAGTGGGTAAAAATGTATTTTTTTGGGGGTGGTTTATGAAATTCTACCGCGATCCCATTTTAATATCAGGCAAACCCACTTGGGGTCGCGACCCCTAGTTTAGGGACTCCATACTCCACACAGACACACAGTGTGCACATGCTGCTCCAGAGCCAGTACTGTTCAAGCTTCACACAAGCATAAGTCAAAACTTTGTTCATTTGTCAATTGTCAAAACTCACCAAATATACCTACAGTGGGGCAAAAAAAGTATTTAGTCAGCCACCAATTGTGCAAGTCCTCCCACTTAAAAAGATGAGAGAAGCCTGTAATTTTCATCATAGGTACACTTCAACTATGACAGAAAAAATGGGAGAAAAAAAATCCAGAAAATCATATTGTAGAATTTTTATAAATGAATTTATTTGCAAATTATGGTGGAAAATAAGTATTTGGTCAATAACAAAAGTTTCTCAATACTTTGTTATATACCCTTTGTTGGCAATGACAGAGGTCAAATGTTTTCTGTAAGTCTTCACAAGGTTTTCACACACTGTTGCTGGTATTTTAGCCCATTCCTCCATGCAGATCTCCTCTAGAGCAGTGATGTTTTGGGGCTGTTGCTAGGAAACACAGACTTTCAACTCCCTCCAAAGATTTTCAATGGGGTTGAGATCTGGCGACTGGCTAGGCCACTCCAGGACCTTGAAATGCTTCTTATGAAGCCACTCCTTCGTTGCCCGGGCGGTGTGTTTGGGATCATTGTCATGCTGAAAGACCCAGCCACGTTTCATCGTCAATGCCCTTGTTGATGGAAGGAGGTTTTCACTCAAAATCTCACGATACATGGCCCCATTAATTCTTTCCTTTACACTAATCAGTCGTCCTGGTCCCTTTGCAGAAAAACAGCCAGACACAAAACACAGGCGATGTGTGAATAAAAACAGCACATCTTAGCCTTACAATAAACACCATGTGTTTTTCCTAGGTTTGGGTTTGATGGTAAAGCAGCCATGTACATATTCATCAGACACTGTCTGTGGGACACTGGAGGGGTTCTACTGTCTAGACCCAACTAAGGATGGTTGTAGAGCAGCCCAGAGACACAGCAGCTGTAAACCTGGTCAATACATCAGAAAAACAGGTTTCTGTCCTTTTAATTAAATATTCAACATGATTTTGTCATGATTTCTATTGTGCCAAGTTTATCGACTGAATTAAAAGTAGCTGTTTGTTTGAAATCATTAGTGTCACGTTCTGACCATCGTTCGTGTGTGTTTTCCTTGTTTTAGTGTTGGTCAGGACGTGAGCTGGGTGGGCATTCTATGTTGTGTGTCTGGTTTGTCCATTTCTATGTTAGGCCTGATATGGTTCTCAATCAGAGGCAGGTGTTAGTCATTGTCTCTGATTGGGAACCATATTTAGGTAGCCTGGGTTTCACTGTGTGTTTGTGGGTGATTGTTCCTGTCTCTGTGTTTGTTGCACCAGTCAGGGCTGTTTCGGTTTTCCACGTTTGTTGTTTTTGTGTTGTACGTATTTTCATCTTTATTAAAGATGTATCTAACGAACCATGCTGCATTTTGGTCCGATCCTTATTCCACCTCATCGTCAGAGGAGGAGATAGAAGAACCGCGTTACAGAATCACCCACCACAAACAGACCAAGCAACGTGTCAACGGACAGGAGCCACAGGAGCAGCGATCACAGGACTTCTGGACTTGGGAGGAGATATTGGACGGAAAGGGACCCTGGGCACAGCCTGGAGAATATCGCCGTCCCAAGGAAGAACTGGAGGTGGTGAAAGTGGAGAGGCGCTGGTTTGAAGAGGCAGCACGGCGGCGCGGTTGGAAGCCCGAGAGTCAGCCCCAAAAATTTCTTGGGCGGGGGCTAACAAGGAGTTTGGCTACGCCAGGTAGGAGACCTGCGCAAACTCCCTGTGCTTACTGGGGGGCTAGAGAGACCGGGCAGGCACCGTGTTATGCTGTGGTGCGCACGGTGTCTCCAGTGCAGGTGCATAGCCCGGTGCGTTCTATTCCAGCTCCGCGTATCGGCTGGGCTAGATTGAGCGTCGAGCCAAATGCCATGAAGCCGGCTCTACGCATCTGGTCTCCAGTGCGTCTCCTTGGGCCGGCTTACATGGCACCAGCCTTACGCTCGGTGTCCCCGGTTCGCCTGCATAGCATAGTGCGGGCTATTCCACCTTGCCGCACTGGCAGAGCGACCGGGAGTATTCAACCAGGTAAGGTTGGGCAGGCTCGGTGCTCAAGAGCTCCAGTGCGCTTGCACGGTCCGGTCTACCCAGTACCACCTCCACACCCCAGCCCTCCGGTGGCAGCTCCCCGCACCAGGCTTCCTGTGCGTGTCCTCGGCCCAGTACCACCAGTGCCAGCACCACGCATCAGATCCACTGTGCGCCTCGCCTCTCCAGCGCTGCTAGAGCCTTCCTCCTCTCCTGTGCTGTTGGAGTCTCCCGCCTGTTTAGCGCTGTCAGAGCCTTCCGCCTCTACAGCGTTGCCGGAGTCTCCTGCCCGTTTAGTGCAGCCAGAGCTGCCAGTCTGCATGGTGCAGCCAGAGCTGCCAGTCTGCATGGAGCTACCAGTCTGCAAGGAGCTGCCAGTCTGCAAGGAGCAGCCAGTCTGCATGGAGCAGCCAGAGCTGTCAGTCTGCATGGAGCAGCCGGAGCTGCCAGTCTGCATGGAGCTGCCAGTCTGCAAGGAGCTGCCAGTCTGCAAGGAGCTGTCAATCTGCATGGAGCAGCCAGAGCTGTCAATCTGCATGAAGCAGCCAGAGCCGCCAGTCAGCATGGAGCAGCCAGAGCCGCCAGTCAGCATGGAGCAGCCAGAGCCGCCAGTCAGCATGGAGCAGCCAGAGCCGCCAGTCAGCATGGAGCAGCCAGAGCCGCCAGTCAGCATGGAGCAGCCAGAGCCGCCAGTCAGCATGGAGCAGCCAGAGCCGCCAGTCAGCATGGAGCAGCCAGAGCCGCCAGTCAGCATGGAGCAGCCAGAGCCGCCAGTCAGCATGGAGCAGCCAGAGCCGCCAGTCTGCCAGGATCCGCCAGTCAGCCAGACTCTTCCAGATCTGCCAGTCGCCAGACTCTTCCAGATCTGCCAGTCGCCAGACTCTTCCAGATCTGCCAGTCGCCAGACCCTTCCAGATCTGCCAGTCAGCCAGACTCTTCCAGATCCGCCAGACTCTTCCAGATCCGCCAGTCAGCCAGACTCTTCCAGATCTGCCAGACTCTTCCAGATCTGCCAGACTCTTCCAGATCTGCTAGTCAACCAGACTCTTCCAGATCCGCCAGTCAGCCAGGATCTGCCAGAACTGCCAGCCAGCCAGGATCTGCCGGATTCAACTACCTGGCTGGGCTTCCTCTCAATGCTGGGCTTCCTCTCAGTGTTGGGCTTCCTCTCAGTGCTGGGCTTCCTCTGTCCCGAGCTGCCCCTCTGTCCCGAGCTGCCCCTCTGTCCCGAGCTGCCCCTCTGTCCCGTGTTATTTAGTAGGGTTGCCGTGGCTAGGAGGTCACGGAAGCGGACAAGGTGGGGGAGGACTACGGTGAAGTGGGGGCCACGTCCAGCACCGGAGCCGCCACCGCGGACAGATTCCCACCCAGACCCTCCCCTATAGGTTTAGGTTGTGCATTTGGAGTCCGCACCTTGAGGGGGGGTACTGTCACGTTCTGACCATCGTTCGTGTGTGTTTTCCTTGTTTTAGTGTTGGTCAGGACGTGAGCTGGGTGGGCATTCTATGTTGTGTGTCTGGTTTTTCCATTTCTATTTTAGGCCTGATATGGTTCTCAATCAGAGGCAGGTGTTATCTAACGAACCACGCTGCATTTTGATCCGATCCTTATTCCACCTCATGGTCAGAGGAGGAGATAGAAGAACCGCGTTACAATTAGACAATGAAAGTAATTCAGTCAGATGAGTACATGGGGAAAGTTTAAGTACGATGTTTACACGTTTGTTTTGGGAAGTGTATTTAAAAACAATAATTTAAACATATGATTAAACCTCCATTTATGCAGGAACAACATCTACAGATACTGTGTGTTCTGACTGTACTGGTGACACCTATTCAGATGGATCATTAGCAGCCTGCCAGTCACACACTGGGTAAGTGTGTATTACACATAGTTTTTACCCTAAATTCAAAATGTACCTAACACAAATCTACTGATAAATGTATCACCAAGTTATAAATGAATCATCAATGGCCAGAATTTCTCTGTTTATAGATGTGAATCTTTGGGACTTCAGGAAATGAAACCAGGATCTCCTTGGTCAGATTCAGTGTGGACCACAACTCTCCCATTCCACAGCTAGAAGCAGACATAGTGCTGTGGCATCCATAACAGTTGTCATGATATTAGCTGGAGCTGTTTTCTAATTAATACAAAAACTCAGATTAATTTTAGGAATTGTATCGGTTTCTATTACATCGGTTAAATATTGTTTAGTGTGTGTGAGTATGAGTGAGTAACAGAGTGGAGTATCAGGTAGCCCAGCGGCATGGAGGGTAGGAATGCAAAGACCCAACCACGCAGAGACCCAAACAACATTCCATATTTGCGCGTCAAAGATACACGTCAAAACACTATTTGACTCGTCAAATAAGCTTGTTTACCAATCAGGACCTGAATATGACTGCACATAATAATTTAACACAGTCATACATTTTTTTACATAGTGTAATCAATGTGTAATAACTATCCCTCGTATTTCATGTCACAACGACTCATGTATACATATTTCCATGATGCTGGTAAAATTGTCTCGCGCACATGCCACAGTGCAGACACACATCCCCAAGCTCTGGACAGTGCTGGTCATAAAAACTAGCTCAACTCAGCAAAAAAAGAAACATCCCTTTTTCAGGACCCTGTCTTTCAAAGATAATTCTTAAAAATCCAAATAACTTCACTGATCTTCACTGTAAAGGGTTAAAACACCGTTTCCCATGCTTGTTCAATGAACCACAAACAATTAATGAACATGCACCTGTGGAACGGTCGTTAAGACACTAACAGCTTACAGACGGTAGGCAATTAAGGTCACAGTTATGAAAACTTAGGACACTGAAGAGAACTTTCTACTGAATCTGAAAAACACCCAAAGCAAGATGCCCAGGGTCCCTGCTCATCTGCGTGAACGTGTCTTAGGCATGCTGCAAGGAGGCATGAGGACTGCAGATGTGGCCAGGGCAATAAATTACAATATCCGTACTGTGAGACGCCTAAGACATTGCTACAGGGAGACAGGACGGACAGCTGATCGATCTCGCAGTGGCAGGCCACGTGTAACAACACCTGCACAGGATCGGTACATCCGAACGTCACACCTGCAGGACAGGTACAGGATGGCAACAACAACTGCCCGAGTTACACCAGGAACACACAATCCCTCCATCAGTGCACAGACTGTCCACAATAGGCTGAGAGGCTGGACTGAGGGCTTGTAGGCCTGTTGTAAGGCAGGTCCTCACCAGCCATCACCGGCAACAACGTCGCCTATGGGCACAAACCCACCATCGCTGGACCAGACAGGACTGGCAAAAAGTGCTCTTCACTGACGAGTCGCGGTTTTGTCTCACCAGGGGCCTGTACTCTGGAGCAGGATCGATTTGGAGGTGGAGGGTCCGTCATGGTCTTGGGCGGTGTGTCACATCATCATCGGACTGAGCTTGTTGTCATTGCAAGCAATCTCAAACCTGTGCGTTACAAGGAAGGCATCCTCCCTCCTCATGTGGTACCCTTCCTGCAGGCTCATCCTTATATGACCCTCCAGCATGACAATGCCACCAGCAATACTGTTCGTTCTGTGCGTGATTTCCTGCAAGACTGGAATGTCAGTGTTCTGCCATGGCCAGCGAAGAGCCCGGATCACAATCCCATTGAGCACGCCTGGGACCTGTTGGATCGGAGGGTCTTGGTGGAAGAGTGGGGTAACATCTCACAGCAAGAACTGGTAAATCTGGTGCGGTCCATGAGAAGGAGATAAACTGTTGTACCTTAAGCCAAAATGTTGTCCTGGTCTTTCCTGCTGGGGACAGGAGGCTTCAGGTTAGGGAATGGAGGACCTAGATAATTGGAATATTAACTATAATTAGTGCCCACATTTATGAATTAAATTACATTTGAGTTAGCTGTGTATCTCATCTGAGGGATAATTGCTGATGATATACAGTATGTGTGGTTCATATTATGTCAATTTTCTTTCGAACATCTGCCATTGAACCACACAATTCTATCTAGGGAGAGTGCACACAAAACGTGTAGAATTGCAGGAAATTAGATGTAAAACAGCTAATTTTGCTTTCTGCCCCATGGCAAAATGTGTAGAGTTGCAGCAAACTTGCTTGAAAACTGCAGCATGTTCTTTACACCCCATTGCTAAATAATTAGAATTGCACGAAATTAACTCTAAAACGTAAAAGATATATGGGAGGGGGAGGAGTGGTATGGATGTAGGTACACAGAGCTGCGAGCAACTGCGGCCCCTCATTATCAATGCTGCTGCCTTGTGATAAACCAGGTTCTCTGCAAATTATATATATTTATTTATTTTAATTTTGTTATTTAACCTTTTATTTAACTACCCATAAGCACTCCGAGCCGAATGCATTTCAATGGGGACGTTCGCAATGTAGTGTAATAGCAAAGCCCCCTTGCGGTTGAAGGCGCTGCATTTTTCAAACTTTGTGTTGTCTTCAGACCAGCCAGAGTCCGTCAAAGAACAGGAAGCCAATTAGAATGAGTTTTTTGGGCCTCCCGAGTGGTGCAGTGGTCTAAGGCACTGCATCGCAATTCTCCAGTGGCTGTGCCACAGAAGCAGTGCGGCTTGGCTGGGTTGTGTTTCGGAGGATGCACGGCTCTTGACCTTCACCTCTCCCAAGTCCGTACGGGAGTTGCTACGATGGGACAGGACTATTACTACCAATTGAATACCACAAAATTGGGAGAAAAAATATATACATTTAAATATGAGTTTTTCCCTAAAAAGGTGCTTTATTACAGACATAAATACTTCCCAGCACCCCGGATGTGGAGGCCCTGGGCTGGCATGGTTACACGTGGTCTACAGGTGTGAGGCCGGTTGGACGTTCTGCCAAATTCTCTAAAACAACATTGGAGGTGGCTTATGGTAGACAAATTAAAATGTAGTTATCTGGCTACAGCTCTGGTGGACATTCCTGCAGTCATCATGACAATTGCACACGCCTCAAAACTTGAGATATGAGTGGCATTGTGTTGTGTGACACAACTGCACATTTTAGAGCTGCCTTTTAATGTCCCCAGCACAAGGTGCACCTGTGTAATGAGTATGCTGTTTAATCAGCTTCTTCCTCTGACATGCACTGTCAACTGTGGGACCTTATGTAGACAGGTGTGTCTTTCCAAATCATGTCCAATCAATTGAACTTACCACAGGTAGACTCCAATCAAGTTGTATAAACATCAAGGATGATCAATGAAGACAAGATGCACCTGAGCTCTGAATTATTATGTAAATAAGGTATTTCTGTAGTTTTTATAATACATTTGCTAAAATATCTTAAATCCTGTTTTTGTATGCCATTATGGGGTATTGTGTGTAGATTGACGATGATTCCTATTTTCTTATTTCACCTTTATTTAACCAGGTAGGCCAGTTGAGAACAAGTTCTCATTTACAACTGGGACCTGGCCAAGATAAAGCAAAGCAGTGCGACACAAACAACAACACAGAGTTACACATGGAACAAACATACAGTCAATAACACAATAGAAAAGTCTACATACAGTGTGTGCAAATGAGGTAAGAAGGGAGGTAAGGCAATAAACATGCCATAGTGGCGAAATAATTAAAATTGAGCAATTAAACACTGGAGTGATAGATGCACACACGCACTCTCAAATTTGTAACATTTAAATAATTTAGCAGACACTATTCGTGTTAATAGGTAGTCTACTTAGGGATTCGAACCAGCGACCATTCGGTTACTGGCACAACACTCCTAACCGCTAGGTTACCTGCCGTCCCGCTAGGTTACTTGACGCTCCTCTCTCTGACTCATACTCACACACAAACACTAAACAATTATTCTCACACACACACTAAATAATTTACCAACACAATAGAAACAGATAAAAAGCAGACATTTCTCTCTATTATGAATGATAAGAAAACAGCTCCAGCTAATATCATGACAACTGTCATGGATGCAACAGCACCAATTCTGCTTCTAGCTGTGGAATGGGATAGTTGTGGTCCACACTCTGAATCTGACCAAGGAGATCCTGGTTTAATTTCCTGAAGTCCCAAGGATTCACATCTATAAACAGAGAAATACTGGCCATTAATGAATAATTTATAACTTGGTCATGCATCTTTCAGTTTTAGATTTGTGGTAAGTAAATTTGTATTTAGGGTAAAAACTATGTGTAATCCACACTTACCCAGTGTGTGACTGGCAGGCTGCTAATGATCCATCTGAATAGGTGTCACCAGTACAGTCAGAACACACAGTATGTGTAGACGCTGTTCCTGCATAAATGGAGGTTTAAACATACTGTACATTTAAATTATTAAAAAACTAGACTTCCCAGAACAAATTTGTAAACATTGTACTTAAACTTTCCCCATGTACTCTCTGTTTTATAGATGTACTCGCACTAAAAATCATGACAAAATAATGTTGAATACTTGAAAGGAGGCAAACCTGTGTGGTTGATGTATTGACCAGGTTTACAGCTGCTGTGTCTCTGGGCTGCTCTACAACCATCCTTAGTTGGGTCTAGACAGTAGAACCCCTCCAGTGTCCCACAGACAGTGTCTGATGAAGGTTTACATGACCGCTTTACCTTCAAACCCAAACCTAGAGAGAAAACATGGCATCTATTATCTGATGCAGATTACAACTGACATATCCTCATAGCATAACAACACAGACTAACATATCAGTGTTTGTGTCTGGGTTTCAGTACAGACACACAGGACCACTCTTACCTGGATCACAGTTGATACACACTTTGCATTTTATGAGACCATTGGGCTCATCAAGGAAAGTAGCATCAACACAGGGCACACAGCTGGTACTGGTGAATTCAGTACAATGCCTATGTACACGATATCCTGGTGAAGAGAGAATCAATGTCACGTGTTTCTGTTAGTGTTGATGATGTATTAACGTCTGGTGATTCATATGATGTAAAGAGAGGGTTCTTACCTGGTAAACACATGGGACAACATTCATCCCTTATTCTGTACTCAGCTCTACCACATCCAATACAGGATCCAATGCATTCAAGCACAAATATAACAGTTATCTGGAAGTAGAGAAAATGTCAGAAACATCTAAACTGATGGTGTGTATTCATAAAACGTACAGAAGTAGTTAACATAATTCTAACCCAAATATTCACATTTCAAATAAAATTAAAGTAACTATATGGAACCCTTTTAAAGTATTTTGTGAGTGTGGTGGTGCCCCGTGGTGTTTTCATTTTGTCATTAAAGGTGTGACACCAGACCCTAAACCTTGGTCAGCGTTTCCCAAACTTGGTCCTTGGGACCCAAATGGGTGAAGGTTTTGGTTGTCGCCCCTAGCACTACACAGCTAACTCAAATAACCAAAGCTTGATGAGGAGTTCATTATTTGAATCAGCTGTGTAGTGCTAGGGCAAAAAACTAAATGTGCATCCCTTAGGGTCCCCAGGACTGAGTTTGGGAAACGCTGACCTAGTGAAAATGTACATCTCTCCACCTATTTTCAAAAAGTTTTCATTAAAATTGACAGAACCATTAGGCAAATAATAACTTTGATTTATATTTCATTGGGTAAATATTTCAATTGATAATTTGTTTTTTAAACATGCCAAGCTAATAATAAAAGTTTCACTCACAGTCCATATCAAAGTGTCAAACTGTGCCATTGTTCCTCAATCCTCTCCAACTCACTGGAGGACCCACACTGGATTTGTGAAGTTCTTAGGAGTTTTGAAGTATCGAGATGAACTGACCTGTTGAATTCATGTTTTAGTATATGTAAATATAATCCTTTCAATTTGTAAATGATGATCTTACTGAATTGAATCACTGAAGAAAAAATGAATAAGCTTGTTATCAACTTTGAGAAGTATGAAACAGAAATAGGCATGTAGTTATTAGAGAATGTTGCCATCTTTGACACTTGATACAGATACGACCAGGAAGGTCATTATTGTTGCAGGTTAGGAGAGCATTTCCGCTAACCCTAACCCCATTCCTAACCTTAACCTAACCTGCAGCATATAACATCAGTAGTATACTATAGTACAGAGATTCCCAACCTTTACTGTCCCAGTGAGTGAAGAAACATGGTCTTCCTCCTTTTTTAACCAGCTCATGTTTAAAACAATTACATGTTAAAACACCACTGGAGTCTGGAGATACAACTCATCACTATAACTGGGCCTCTGAGTCTGTTTTATCCCTGTTGTGCTGTCTGTCTCTGCATCTCTGCTGTCACTGTCCCTCTGTCTGTGATTCACCACGTTCTGATCTGTCAGTCTGTCAGCCTCTCTGTCTGTGATTCACCTCAGTTGTCTGTCTGTCTGTGATTCTCCTTGTTCTGATCTGTCACTCTGTCTAACTTTGTTGTCAGTCTGTCAGCCTGTCTGTCTCTTCTTGTTCTCCTCTGCTGTCTGTCTGTCTCTTGTTCTCCTCTGCTGTCACTCTGCCCTCCCTACCCTTTTGTCAGCAGGTGTCACAGCAGTTCTTCTCTGTCACCCTGTCAATGACATCATCTGTATCCAGGACCTTAAGTATTTCCTTTTCAGTTGCCATCAGAATTCTCAAGACCTGGTTACGAACTCGGGTCTCCGGTGTGAGAAACAGTCACTTAGCAAACTGAGCCACTAATAAGTCGGCAGAACCCAGAAGATGAGGCAGACACAGCAGTACTTGAGACGGTGTTTTAATTAAGTAAAAAGGAAAGTTCAGGCAAAAATATAAATCCACAAAGTCAAAAGTAATTCCAAGAGAAAAAGGCAATCCTCCAAGTTAAAAGGAAAATCCACAAGGTGGTAGGTACAGCAGGAAAAAGACTCAAAAGATAATCAAAAATAAATAAACAAGAATAAAACCAGAGTACCACAAGAGCGTCCAACTGGCACAACAAATATTCACAGCATCGCTGGGGCTGGGTGCTAACATTCAAACACAGAGCAAAGAACTGAGGAAAACTAAGGGTTTAAATATATTCAAGGGAAACGAGGCACAGGTGCAAATAATAACTGGAAATAAGGGAAACCAAAAGGGTCAAAAAGCACAACAGGGGCATCTCCTGGCCAAAACCAGAACGATCCTGGACAAATCCTGACGAGAATAAATGCTTCCAAGAGATCGTAGGATAAGGGTGCTCCTGAGTCAATGTTTTATGAATTTGAGAGATGAGAAGCTCCTCTCACAGACTACCTGGGTGACAGACAGGGTGAATAGGAACTTGTACCCCAGGCCTATAACATGGTAGGCCTCTGTCAACAAGATGTACCACTGTAGACGTTGACAACAACATACAGCACAGTTCTTACATGTTGAACAACTTGCATTCATCATCTCCACTTATTCTTCATCAGGTCCATCTGCAGGTATCTCTCACAGTCCTGGTTGTGTACTTCTCCACTGCTGATGTTTTCAGTCTCTCCCATTGACTGGCAAAACTAGTCAACTCACACTGCAAAGTGCTGACAGCTGCTCAGTTGTCAAACTTAAGCAAGAGTTTGCTTAGTTTTGCAAGTGATGTCTGGGGCAATCCATTATATTGTATCTCTGAGAACCTGCTGGGGTCCAGATGAGTAAAGTCTGTGTGCAACCTGCCTGGTGTCAGCAAGCGCTGACAGATGCTCTCAGTGACTGTATCCATGATGACAGAGTGCACCTTAGTCTTGTAGACCCTGTCATCCCTATCACAGTATCATGGCATGGTCTTCCTTTTCTTTGTTCTCTCCTATGATGCATCTCAGCTTGCACTTCCAGTTCGTTTTCCACTTCATCCTGTTCTTTGCAGCTTGTCAGTGGACCACTGCATGAAGCTGTTTAGTAGCCCTCTCCACAGCAAGTCCCTCATTATTTGCAGAGCCTCTTGTGTTCCCAATACCATCCCTCTGACAGGATGTCCACAGAGAAACCACTGGTTTGAAGTTTACATGGAGAGTAGGGGACGTATTCTCAAATATTGTTTCAAGAACTGTTTGGGCAGTGAAGATTGTGTTGTATCTTGAGCAGAGACTCTGTTAATGCTCTGGCCTTGAAATATACTTCAATATTTCAGTTGACCTTTGACCTGCCATCTCTTCAATAGCCATCAATGAGAATTACATCCACAAACAGAGCATTTTGTAGAACTGGCAGAATTTCAAAATGACCTTTTCAAACAGCATCCTGGCCCACAGTTGAACGGATTCACAAATCAGGAGAGAGGTAAGAATATGTGGAAGGTCCAGGAGCTCATTTTTCCACACATTGATTCTTTGGTGGACTCTGGAATTAACAGGAGCACAAAGGTTATTTAGTAGAGAGAACAGACATAATCTACTCCTATTTGTTTCTCAAAACCACAGGACTGTGTGTGTAACACCTCATGTACTTGGTTCAATGAAAATGGGAGTTTTCAAACATTTCTATGGTAGGCAAAAGGTCTTTAGGCAAAAAACACAATCAAGAGTAAAGCTCATTTAAAGTGAGAAAATGCCAAGTCCTATTGGGCCAAAATTTGGCCTATTGTATTAAACAACTGTATGAATGAAATGTTTAAGAGATCTGACACTTTAGTTTATAAAACTTTGAATACAATGGCCCAGTTTGTTATCACCCATGCATGGAGCAAAATCAACACCTGGCTATTGATACCAAAATAACATAACGTCAACACTCCAAAATTATCCATTCCAACAAGGGGCTCAGATCTTCTAAGATCCTAAAAGTTTTCAGGGTTCTTGGCTAAAATCATAAAATGCATCCAAAATGCTGTTCTTGTTGTTAGAACCCTGTGTATTGGGACCTATTAAAATCCTTAGTTTGTGGGGTTCTTGCAGAACTGCCCAACTGAAACATTTGGATTTGAATTTGAGGTGAAAGGGTGCAGGCACTTGAAGAAAAATTAAGATTTCCTGAATTTCAATTTGAAGAACCCCTTGTATGATCCTCCAACTGATACTGTTTGATTATTAGATACCCAGCCATCTTTTCAGGGCTATTTGTAAGAAATGGCGGTGTTGTTTGACACTTTTTTTAAAATTCTGTATATCAAATCAACAAAATTGTAATTATTTTTTTCAATATGAAGGCCAAGGCTTTTGCATTTTTGCAGAGAACAGGGAAAATTGTTGTTTAGCACCACACTTCCTAATCAAAATGCAGTTGAGTCACCAGAGGCAGAACAGACATTGAAAACAAAAGGAAGAGATCAGCCTTGTCGTAAAATTACAAATACAGTCATTAATCACAATTAAAGTATGTCATTATTTTTTCAGTTACTGCATGGTACATGTTAAGTAGGCTATTTCTACATATACGCACATAATCTGTATCTTACCCCGTCTTGGTTCGCAGTTGGACTATTTTACTTTCACTCTGACTTTCCAGATAAAGTTGAGAAAAGTGGGAGGCAACCTACTGATAATCCACTATTCAGTTTAAATGGATAATCCACCCCAGAAATACAAATCAATTTGGTGATTTAACTTGTAAATGGTCCGCCTGTGAAAGTCTGGACATCGTGTATGAACACATCATAAATAGGCTATAGAATTATTGTCACTGGAGA